>NC_092766.1:3991355-4078855 GCF_047496795.1 Chiloscyllium punctatum
TGAGAGAGAGGGTGCGTGCGTGTGTGATTGAGAGAGAGGGTGTGTGTGTGTGTATGAGAGAGAGGGTGTGTGTGTGTGTGGATGAGAGAGAGGGTGTGTGTGTGTGTGGATGAGAGAGAGGGTGCGTGTGTGGATGAGAGAGAGGGTGCGTGTGTGGATGAGAGAGAGGGTGCGTGTGTGGATGAGAGAGAGGGTGTGTGTGTGTGTGGATGAGAGAGGGTGTGTATGTGGGTGTATGAGAGAGGGTGTGGGGTTGTGTGTGTGTATGAGAGAGGGTCTGGGTGTGTGTGTGTGTATGAGAGAGGGTCTGGGTGTGTGTGTGTGTATGAGAGAGAGGGTGTGTGTGTGTGTATGAGAGAGGGTCTGTGTGTATGAGAGAGAGGGGGTGTGTGTATAAGAGGGTGTGTGTGTGTATGAGAGAGAGGGATTGTGTGTGTGTGTATGTGAGAGGGTGTGTGTGTGTGTGTGTATGAGAGAGAGGGTGTGTGCGTGTGTGGATGAGAGAGAGGGTGCGTGTGTGGATGAGAGAGAGGGTGCGTGTGTGGATGAGAGAGAGGGTGCGTGTGTGGATGAGAGAGAGGGTGTGTGTGTGTGTGGATGAGAGAGGGTGTGTATGTGGGTGTATGAGAGATTGTGTGGGGTTGTGTGTGTGTATGAGAGAGGGTCTGGGTGTGTGTGTGTGTATGAGAGAGGGTCTGGGTGTGTGTGTGTGTATGAGAGAGAGGGTGTGTGTGTGTGTATGAGAGAGGGTCTGTGTGTATGAGAGAGAGGGGGGGTGTGTATGAGAGGGTGTGTGTGTGTATGAGAGAGAGGGATTGTGTGTGTGTGTATGTGAGAGGGTGTGTGTGTGTGTGTGTGTATGAGAGAGAGGGTGTGTGTGTGTATGAGAGAGAGGGTGCGTGTGTGGATGAGAGAGAGGGTGCGTGTGTGGATGAGAGAGAGGGTGTGTGTGTGGATGAGAGAGAGGGTGTGTGTGTGTGTATGAGAGAGAGGGAGTGTGTGTGTATGAGAGAGAGGGAGTGTGTGTGTATGAGAGAGAGGGAGTGTGTGTGTATGAGAGAGAGGGAGTGTGTGTGTATGAGAGAGAGGGGGGTGTGTGTATGAGAGAGAGGGTGTGTGTGTGTGTATGAGAGAGGGTCTGTGTGTGTATGAGAGAGGGGGGTGTGTGTGTATGAGAGAGAGGGTGTGTGTGTGTGTGTATGAGAGAGGGTCTGTGTGTGTATGAGAGAGGGGGGTGTGTGTGTATGAGAGAGAGGGTGTGTGTGTGTGTGTGTATGAGAGAGAGGGTGTGTGTGTGTGTATGAGAGAGAGGGTCTGTGTGTGTGGGGGTCTGTTGGAGTGTGTGTGTGTATGAGAGAGGGTCTGTATGTGTGTAGGTATGTTGGAGTGTTTGTGTATGAGAGAGGGGTGTGTGTGTGTATGAGAGAGAGGGGGTGTGTGTGTATGAGAGAGAGAGGGTGTGTGTGTATGAGAGAGAGGGGGTGTGTGTGTATGAGAGAGAGGGGGTGTGTGTGTATGAGAGAGAGGGGGTGTGTGTGTATGAGAGAGAGGGGGTGTGTGGATGAGAGAGAGGGGGTGTGTGTGTATGAGAGAGAGGGGGTGTGTGTGTATGAGAGAGAGGGGGTGTGTGTGTATGAGAGAGAGGGGTTGTGTGTGTATGAGAGAGAGGGGGTGTGTGTATGAGAGAGAGGGTGTGTGTGTGTGTGTGTGAGAGAGGGGGGTGTGTGTATGAGAGAGAGGGGGGTGTGTGTATGAGAGAGAGGGGGTGTGTGTATGAGAGAGAGGTGGTGTGTGTGTGTGTATGAGAGAGAGGTGGTGTGTGTGTGTGTGTGTGTGTGTGTATGAGAGAGAGGGTGTGTGTGTGTATGAGAGAGAGGGTGTGTGTGTGTGTGTATGAGAGAGGGTGTGTGTGTGTGTGTGTGTATGAGAGAGGGGGTGTGTGTGTGTGTGTATGAAAGAGAGGGTGTGTGTGTGTGTGTATGAGAGAGAGGTGGTGTGTGTGTGGATGAGAGAGAGGGTGCGTGTGTGGATGAGAGAGAGGGTGCGTGTGTGGATGAGAGAGAGGGTGTGTGTGTGTGTGGATGAGAGAGGGTGTGTATGTGGGTGTATGAGAGAGGGTGTGGGGTTGTGTGTGTGTATGAGAGAGGGTCTGGGTGTGTGTGTGTGTGTATGAGAGAGAGGGTGTGTGTGTGTGTGTATGAGAGAGAGGTGGTGTGTGTGTGTGTGTATGAGAGAGAGGTGGTGTGTGTGTGTGTGTGTGTGTATGAGAGAGAGGGTGTGTGTGTGTGTATGAGAGGGAGGGTGTGTGTGTGTGTGTGTATGAGAGAGAGGGTGTGTGTGTGTGTGTGTGTGTGTATGAGAGAGAGGGTGTGTGTGTGTATGAGAGAGAGGGTGCGTGTGTGTATGAGAGAGAGGGTGCGTGTGTGTATGAGAGAGAGGGTGCGTGTGTGGATGAGAGGGAGGGTGTGTGTGTGGATGAGAG
Organism: Chiloscyllium punctatum; assembly: GCF_047496795.1. Lineage (NCBI taxonomy): Eukaryota > Metazoa > Chordata > Chondrichthyes > Orectolobiformes > Hemiscylliidae > Chiloscyllium > Chiloscyllium punctatum. Next base: position 3,993,838 of record NC_092766.1, read on the forward strand.
AGAGGGTGTGTGTGTGTGTGGATGAGAGAGAGGGTGTGTGTGTGGATGAGAGAGAGGGTTTGTGTGTGTGGATGAGAGAGAGGGTGCGTGTGTGTATGAGAGAGGGTCGGTGTGTGTGTGGATGAGAGAGAGGGTGTGTGTGTTTGTGGATGAGAGAGAGGGTGTGTGTGTGGAGAGAGAGAGGGTGTGTGTGTGGATGAGAGAGAGGGTGTGTGTGTGTGTGGATGAGAGAGAGGGTGCGTGTGTGTATGAGAGAGGGTCGGTGTGTGTGTGTGGATGAGAGAGAGGGTGTGTGTGTGGATGAGAGAGAGGGGTGTGTGTGTGTGTGTGGATGAGAGAGAGGGTGTGTGTGTGTGTATGACAGAGAGGGTGTGTGTGTGTGTATGACAGAGAGGGTGCGTGTGTGTGTATGAGAGAGAGGGTGCGTGTGTGTGTATGAGAGAGAGGGTGCGTGTGTGGATGAGAGAGAGGGTGCGTGTGTGGATGAGAGAGAGGGTGCGTGTGTGGATGAGAGAGAGGGTGCGTGTGTGGATGAGAGAGAGGGTGCGTGTGTGGATGAGAGAGAGGGTGCGTGTGTGGATGAGAGAGAGGGTGCGTGTGTGGATGAGAGAGAGGGTGTGTGTGTGGATGAGAGAGAGGGTGTGTATGTGGGTGTATGAGAGAGAGGGTGTGTGTGTGTATGAGAGAGAGGGGGTGTGTGTGTATGAGAGAGAGAGGGTGTGTGTGTATGAGAGAGAGGGGGTGTGTGTGTATGAGAGAGAGGGGGTGTTTGTGAATGAGAGAGAGGGGGTGTGTGTTTGTGTGTGTATGAGAGAGGGTGTGTGTGTGTGTGTATGAGAGAGAGGGTGTGTGTGTGTGTGTGTGTGTATGAGAGAGAGGTGGTGTGTGTGTGTGTGTGTGTGTGTATGAGAGAGAGGGGGTGTGTGTGTGTATGAGAGAGAGGGTGTGTGTGTGTGTGTGTGTATGAGAGAGAGGTGGTGTGTGTGTGTGTGTGGTGTGTGTATGAGAGAGAGAGGGTGTGTGTGTATGAGAGAGAGGGGGGTGTGTGTGTATGAGAGAGAGGGGGTGTGTGTGAATGAGAGAGAGGGGGTATGTGTTTGTGTGTGTATGAGAGAGGGGGTGTGTGTGTGTGTATGAGAGAGAGGGTGTGTGTGTGTGTGTGTGTATGAGAGAGAGGTGGTGTGTGTGTGTGTATGAGAGAGAGGGGTGTGTGTGTGTGTGTATGAGAGAGAGGGGTGTGTGTGTGTATGAGAGAGAGGGTGTGTGTGTGTGTGTGTGTGTATGAGAGAGAGGTGGTGTGTGTGTGTGTGTGTGTGTATGAGAGAGAGGGGGTGTGTGTGTGTATGAGAGAGAGGGTGTGTGTGTGTGTATGAGAGAGAGGGGGTGTGTGTGTGTATGAGAGAGAGGGGGTGTGTGGTGTGTATGAGAGAGAGGGTGTGTGTGTGTGTGTGTGTATGAGAGAGGGGGTGTGTGTGTGTGTGTGTGTATGAGAGAGAGGGTGTGTGTGTGTGTATGAGAGAGAGGGGGTGTGTGTGTGTATGAGAGAGAGGGGGTGTGTGTGTGTATGAGAGAGAGGGTGTGTGTGTGTGTGTGTATGAGAGAGGGTGTGTGTGTGTGTGTGTGTATGAGAAAGGGGGTGTGTGTGTGTGTGTGTATGAGAGAGAGGGTGTGTGTGTGTGTGTGTATGAGAGAGGGGGTGTGTGTGTGTGTATGAGAGAGAGGGGGTGTGTGTGTGTGTATGAGAGAGAGGGGGTGTGTGTGTGTGTATGAGAGAGAGGGGGTGTGTGTGTATGAGAGAGAGGGCGTGTGTGTGTGTGTGTATGAGAGAGAGGGTGTGTGTGTGTGTGTGTATGAGAGAGAGGGTGTGTGTGTGTGTGTGTATGAGAGAGAGGTGGTGTGTGTGTGTGTGTGTATGAGAGAGAGGTGGTGTGTGTGTGTGTGTATGAGAGAGAGGTGGTGTGTGTGTGTGTGTGTGTATGAGAGAGAGGTGGTGTGTGTATGAGAGAGAGGGTGTGTGTGTGTGTGTGTATGAGAGAGAGTGTGTGTGTGTGTGTGTGTATGAGAGAGAGGGTGTGTGTGTGTGTGTGTGTGTGTGTGTGTATGAGAGAGAGGGTGTGTGTGTGTGTGAGAGAGATGGGGTGTGTGTGTGTGTGTGTGTATGAGAGAGAGGGTGTGTGTGTGTGTGTGTGTGTGTGTGTATGAGAGAGAGGGTGTGTGTGTGTGAGAGAGAGATGGGGTGTGTGTGTGTGTGTGTGTATGAGAGAGGATGTGTGTGTGTGTGTGTGTGTGTGTGTGTGTGTGAAGAGAGAGGGTGGTGTGTGTGAGAGATGGGGTGTGTGTGTGTGTGTGTATGAGAGAGAGGGTGTGTGTGTGTGTGTGTATGAGAGAGAGGGTGTGTGTGTGTGTGTGTATGAGAGAGGGGGTGTGTGTGTGTGTGTATGAGAGAGGGGGTGTGTGTGTGTTTGTATATGAGAGAGAGGGGGTGTGTGTGTGTGTGTGTGTATGAGAGAGGGGGTGTGTGTGTGTATGAGAGAGAGGGTGTGTGTGTGTGTGTGTGTATGAGAGAGAGAGGGGGTGTGTGTGTGTGTATGAGAGAGAGGGGGTGTGTGTGTATGAGAGAGAGGGTGTGTGTGTGTGTATGAGAGAGAGGGTGTGTGTGTGTGTATGAGAGAGAGGTGGTGTGTGTGTGTGTGTGTATGAGAGAGAGGTGGTGTGTGTGTGTGTGTGTGTGTATGAGAGAGAGGTGGTGTGTGTGTGTGTGTGTGTATGAGAGAGAGGTGGTGTGTGTATGAGGAGAGGGTGTGTGTGTGTGTGTATGAGAGAGAGGGTGTGTGTGTGTGTGTGTATGAGAGAGAGGGTTGTGTGTGTGTGTGTATGAGAGAGAGGGTGTGTGTGTGTGTATGAGAGAGAGGGGGTGTGTGTGTGTATGAGAGAGAGGGAGTGTGTGTGTATGAGAGAGAGGGAGTGTGTGTGTATGAGAGAGAGGGAGTGTGTGTGTATGAGAGAGAGGGTGTGTGTGTGTGTATGAGAGAGAGGGTGTGTGTGTGTGTATGAGAGAGAGGGGGTGTGTGTGTGTGTATGAGAGAGAGGGTGTGTGTGTGTGGGTGTGTGTGTATGAGAGAGAGGGTGTGTGTGTGTTTGTGTATATGAGAGAGAGGGTGTGTGTGTGTGTGTGTGTATGAGAGAGAGGGGGTGTGTGTGTGTAATAGAGAGAGGGTGTGTGTGTGTGTGTGCATGAGAGAGAGGGTGGGTGTGTGTGTGTGGAGGGTGTGTGTGTGTGTATGAGAGAGAGGGGGTGTGTGTGTGTGTGATGAGAGAGAGGGGTGTGTGTGTGTGTATGAGAGAGAGGGTGTGTGTGTGTGTGATGAGAGGAGAGGGTGTGTGTGTGTGTGTGTATGAGAGAGAGGGTGTGTGTGTGTGTGTGAGAGGGAGAGGGTGTGTGGTGTGTGTATGAGAGAGAGGGGGTGTGTGTGTGTGTAGAGAGAGAGGGTGTGTGTGTGTATGTGGAGAGGGGTGTGTGTATGAGAGAGAGGGGTGGTGTGTGTTGTGTGGGTGTGTGTTGTATGTGAGGGTGTGTGTGTATGAGAGAGAGGGTGTGTGTGTGTGTATGAGAGAGAGGGGGTGTGTGTATGAGTGAGAGGGGGTGTGTGTGTGTGTATGAGAGAGAGGGGTGTGTGTGTGTATGTGAGAGAGGGTGTGTGTGTGTGTGTATGAGAGAGAGGGTGTGTGTGTGTGTGTATATGAGAGAGAGGGTGTGTGTGTGTGTGGATATGAGAGAGGGGGGTGTGTGTGTGTATGAGAGAGAGGGGGTGTGTGTGTGTGTGTATGAGAGAGAGGGTGTGTGTGTGTGTGTGTATGAGAGAGAGGGGGGGTGTGTGTGTGTGTGAGAGAGAGGGTGTGTGTGTGTGTGTATATGAGAGAGAGTGTGTGTGTGTGTGTGTATATGAGAGAGTGTGTGTGTGTGTGTATATGAGAGAGAGTGTGTGTGTGTGTGTGTGTATATGAGAGAGAGGGTGTGTGTGTGTGTGTATGAGAGAGAGGGGGTGTGTGTGTGTGTGAGAGAGAGGGTGTGTGTGTGTGTGACAGAGAGGGTGTGTGTGTATGAGAGAGAGGGGGTGTGTGTGTGTGTGAGAGAGGGTGTGTGTGTGTATGAGAGAGAGGGTGTGTGTGTGTGTGTGTGTGTGTGTGTGTGTGTATGAGAGAGAGGGGGTGTGTGTGTGTGAGAGAGAGGGTGTGTGTGTGTATGAGAGAGAGGGGGTGTGTGTGTATGAGAGAGAGGGGGTGTGTGTGTATGAGAGAGAGGGGGTGTGTGTGTGTATGAGAGAGAGGGGGTGTGTGTGTGTGAGGGGGTGTGTGTGTGTGAGGGTGTGTGTGTGTGTGTGAGGGTGTGCGCGTATGAGAGAGTGTGTGTGTGTGTGTGTGTGCGTATGAGAGAGTGTGTGTGTGCGTATGAGAGAGTGTGTGTGTGTGTGTGCGCGTATGAGAGAGTGTGTGTGTGTGTGTGCGCGTATGAGAGAGTGTGTGTGTGTGTGTGTGTGTGCGTGCGTATGAGAGAGTGTGTGTGCGTGCGTGTGTGCGTGCGTATGAGAGAGTGTGTGTGTGTGTGCGTGCGTATGAGAGAGTGTGTGTGCGTGCGTATGAGAGAGGGTCTGTGTGTGTGTATGAGAGAGGGTCTGTGTGTGTGTATGAGAGAGGGTCTGTGTGTGTGTATGAGAGAGGGGGTGTGTGTGTGTGTGTGTGTGAGAGAGGGTCTGTGTGTGTGTGAGAGATGGTCTGTGTGTGTGTATGAGAGAGGGTCTGTGTGTGTGTGTATGTGAGAGGGTCTGTGTGTGTGTATGAGAGAGGGTCTGTGTGTGTGTATGAGAGAGAGGGGGTGTGTGTGTGTATGAGAGAGGGGGTGTGTATGTGGGTGTATGAGAGAGAGGGTCTGTGTGTGTGTATGAGAGAGAGGGTGTGTGTGTGTGTGTATGAGAGAGAGGGGGGTGTGTGTGTGTATGAGAGAGGGGGTGTGTATGTGGGTGTATGAGAGAGAGGGTCTGTGTGTGTGTATGAGAGAGAGGGGGTGTGTATGTGGGTGTATGAGAGAGAGGGTCTGTGTGTGTGTATGAGAGAGAGGGGGTGTGTGTGTGTGTATGAGAGAGAGGGGTGTGTGTGTGTGTATGAGAGAGAGGGGGTGTGTGTGTGTGTATGAGAGAGAGGGGGGTGTGTGTGTGTGTATGAGAGAGAGGGGGTGTGTATGTGGGTGTATGAGAGAGAGGGGGTGTGTGTGTGTATGAGAGAGAGGGTGTGTGTGTGTGTGTATGAGAGAGAGGGGGTGTGTGTGTGTATGAGAGAGAGGGGGTGTGTGTGTGTATGAGAGAGAGGGGGTGTGTGTGTGTATGAGAGAGAGGGGGGTGTGTGTGTGTATGAGAGAGAGGGGTGTGTGTGTGTATGAGAGAGGGGGGTGTGTGTGTGTATGAGAGAGAGGGGGTGTGTGTGTGTATGAGAGAGAGGGTGTGGGTGTGTGTGTGTATGAGAGAGAGGGTGTGGGTGTGTGTGTGTATGAGAGAGAGGGTGTGGGTGTGTGTGTGTATGAGAGAGAGGGTGTGTGTGTGTGTTTATGAGAGAGGGATTGTGTGTGTATAAGAGAGGGATTGTGTGTGTGTATGAGAGAGAGGGATTGTGTGTGTGTATGAGAGAGAGGGTGTGTGTGTGTGTGTATGAGAGAGGGATTGTGTGTGTATAAGAGAGGGATTGTGTGTGTGTATGAGAGAGAGGGATTGTGTGTGTGTATGAGAGAGAGGGTCTGTGTGTGTGCATATGAGAGAGTGTCTGTGCGTGTGTGTGTATGAGAGAGGGTGTGTGTGTGTGTGTGTATGAGAGAGGGTCTGTGTGTGTGTGAGAGAGTGAGTGTGTGTGTATGTGAGAGAGGGAGAGTGTAAGTATGAGACTGTTGGAGTGTGTGTGGGGGTCTGTTGGAGTGTGTGTGTGTAGAAGAGAGGGTCTGTGTGTGTGTGTGTGTGTGAGAGAGGGTGTGTGTGTGTGTATGAGAGAGGGTCTGTGTGTGTGTGTGTGAGAGAGGGTCTGTGTGTGTGTGAGAGAGGGTCTGTGTGTGTGTATGAGAGAGAGGGTGTGTGTGTGTATGAGAGAGGGTGTGTGTGTGTGTGTATGAGAGAGAGGGTGTGTGTGTGTGTGTATGAGAGAGAGGGTGTGTGTGTGTATGAGAGAGGGTGTGTGTGTGTGTGTGTGTATGAGAGAGAGGGGGTGTGTGTATGTGGGTGTATGAGAGTGAGGGCGTGTGTGTATGAGAGAGAGGGTGTGGGTGTGTGTGTGTATGAGAGAGGGTCTGTGTGTGTGTGAGAGAATGTGTGTGTGTGTATGAGAGAGGGTCTGTGTGTGTGTGTATGAGAGAGGGTGTGTGTGTGTGTGTATGAGAGAGGGTGTGTGTGTGTGTGTATGAGAGAGGGTCGGTGTGTGTGTGTATGAGAGAGGGTCGGTGTGTGTGTGTATGAGAGAGGGTCTGTGTGTGTGTGTATGAGAGAGAGGGTGTGTGTGTGTATGAGAGAGAGGGTGTGTGTGTGTATGAGAGAGGGTCTGTGTGTGTGTGTATGAGAGAGAGTGTGTGTGTGTGTATGAGAGAGGGTGTGTGTGTGTGTGTGTGTATGAGAGAGAGGGTGTGTGTGTGTATGAGAGAGAGGGTGTGTGTGTATGTGGGTGTATGAGAGTGAGGGCGTGTGTGTATGAGAGAGAGGGTGTGGGTGTGTGTGTGTATGAGAGAGGGTCTGTGTGTGTGTGAGAGAATGTGTGTGTGTGTATGAGAGAGGGTCTGTGTGTGTGTGTATGAGAGAGGGTGTGTGTGTGTATGAGAGAGGGACAGTGTGTGTGTATGAGAGAGGGTCGGTGTGTGTGTGTATGAGAGAGGGTCGGTGTGTGTGTGTATGAGAGAGGGTCTGTGTGTGTGTGTATGAGAGAGAGGGTGTGTGTGTGTATGAGAGAGAGGGTGTGTGTGTGTATGAGAGAGGGTCTGTGTGTGTGTGTATGAGAGAGGGTGTGTGTGTGTGTGTATGAGAGAGGGACAGTGTGTGTGTATGAGAGAGGGTCGGTGTGTGTGTATGAGAGAGGGTCGGTGTGTGTGTGTATGAGAGAGGGTCTGTGTGTGTGTGTATGAGAGAGAGGGTGTGTGTGTGTATGAGAGAGAGGGTGTGTGTGTGTATGAGAGAGAGGGTGTGTGTGTGTGTGTATGAGAGAGGGTCTGTGTGTGTGTGTATGAGAGAGGGTGTGTGTATGTGTGTATGAGAGAGAGGGTGTGTGTGTGTATGAGAGAGAGGGTGTGTGTGTGTATGAGAGAGAGGGTGTGTGTGTGTGTGTATGAGAGAGGGTGTGTGTGTGTGTGTATGAGAGAGGGTGTGTGTATGTGTGTATGGGAGAGAGGGTCTGTGTGTGTGTGTATGAGAGAGAGGGTGTGTGTGTGTATGAGAGAGAGGGTGTGTGTGTGTGTGTATGAGAGAGAGGGGGTGTGTGTGTGTGTGTATGAGAGAGAGGGGGTGTGTGTGTGTGTATGAGAGAGAGGGTGTGTGTGTGTGTGTGTATGAGAGAGAGGGGGTGTGTGTGTGTGTATGAGAGAGAGGGTGTGTGTGTGTATGAGAGAGAGGGTGTGTGTGTGTATGAGAGAGGGTCTGTGTGTGTGTGTATGAGAGAGAGGGTGTGTGTGTGTGTATGAGAGAGAGGGTGTGTGTGTGTGTATGAGAGAGAGGGGGTGTGTGTGTGTGTGTATGAGAGAGAGGGGGTGTGTGTGTGTGTGTGTATGAGAGAGAGGGGGTGTGTGTGTGTGTGTATGAGAGAGAGGGGGTGTGTGTGTGTGTGTATGAGAGAGAGGGTGTGTGTGTGTGTGTATGAGAGAGAGGGTGTGGGTGTGTGTGTATGAGAGAGGGTCTGTGTGTGTGTATGAGAGAGAGGGGGTGTGTGTGTGTATGAGAGAGAGAGGGTGTGTGTGTGTGTGTATGAGAGAGAGGGGGTGTGTGTGTGTATGAGAGAGAGGGGGTGTGTGGATGAGAGAGGGGGTGTGTGGATGAGAGAGGGGGTGTGTGGATGAGAGAGGGGGTGTGTGTGTGTGAGAGAGAGGTTATGGGTGTGTGTGTGAGAGAGAGGGTGTGTGTGTGTGTGTGTATGAGAGAGAGGGGGTGTGTGTGTGTATGAGAGAGAGGGTGTGGGTGTGTGTGTGAGAGAGAGAGGGGGTGTGTGTGTGTGTATGAGAGAGAGGGTGTGTGTGTGTGTATGAGAGAGAGGGTGTGGGTGTGTGTGTGAGAGAGAGAGGGGGTGTGTGTGTGTATGAGAGAGAGGGGGTGTGTGTGTGTATGAGAGAGAGGGTGTGTGTGTGTGTATGAGAGAGGGGGTGTGTATGTGTGTGTATGAGAGAGACGGGGTGTGTGTGTGTATGAGAGAGAGGGTGTGGGTGTGTGTATGAGAGAGAGGGGGTGTGTGTGTGTATGAGAGAGAGGGGGTGTGTGTGTATGAGAGAGAGGGTGTGTGTGTGTGTATGAGAGAGAGGGGGTGTGTGTGTGTGTGTATGAGAGAGAGGGGGTGTGTGTGTGTATGAGACAGAGGGTGTGTGTGTGTGTGTATATGAGAGAGAGGGGGTGTGTGTGTATGAGAGAGGGTCTGTGTGTGTGTATGAGACAGGGATTGTGTGTGTGTATGAGAGAGAGGGTGTGGGTGTGTGTGTGTATGAGAGAGGGTCTGTGTGTGTGTGTGTGTGTATGAGAGGGTCTGTGTGTGTGTGTATGAGAGAGAGGGTGTGTGTGTGTGTATGAGAGAGAGGGTGTGTGTGTGTGTATGAGAGAGAGGGGGTGTGTGGATGAGAGAGGGGGTGTGTGGATGAGAGAGGGGGTGTGTGTGTGTATGAGAGAGATCTGTGTGTGTGTATGAGAGAGGGTCTGTGTGCGTGTGTATGAGAGAGGGTCTGTGTGTGTGTGTATGAGAGAGGGTCTGTGTGTGTGTGTATGAGAGAGGGTCTGTGTGTGTATGAGAGGGTCTGTGTGTGTATGAGAGAGGGTCTGTGTGTAAATGAGAGAGGGTCTGTGTGTGTGTGTATGACAGAGGGTCTGTGTGTGTGTGTATGAGAGAGGGTCTGTGTGTGTGTGTGTGTATGAGAGAGGGTCTGTGTGTGTGTGTATGAGAGAGGGTCTGTGTGTGTGTGTATGAGGGAGGGTCTGTGTGTGTGTGTATGAGAGAGGGTCTGTGTGTGTGTGTATGAGAGAGGGTCTGTGTATGTATGTATGAGAGAGGGTCTGTGTGTATATGAGCGAGGGTCTGTGTGTGTGTGAGAGAGGGTCTGTGTGTGTGTGTGTGTGAGGGAGGGTCTGTGTGTGTGTGTATTAGAGAGGGTCTGTGTGTGTGTGTGTGTATGAGAGAGGGTCTGTGTGTGTGTGTGTATGAGAGAGGGTCTGTGTGTGTGTGTATGAGAGAGGGTCTGTGTGTGTGTGTGTATGAGAGAGTGTCTGTGTGTATGTGTATATGAGAGAGGGTCTGTGTGTATATGAGAGAGGGTCTGTGTGTGTGTGAGAGAGGGTCTGTGTGTGTGTGTGTGTGAGAGAGAGGGTCTGTGTGTGTGTGTATTAGAGAGGGTCTGTGTGTGTGTGTGTGTATGAGAGAGGGTCTGTGTGTGTGTATGAGAGAGGGTCTGTGTGTGTGTGTATGAGAGAGGGTCTGTGTGTGTGTGTATGAGAGAGGGTCTGTGTGTGTGTGGATGAGAGAGGGTCTGTGTGTGTGTGTGTATGAGAGAGGGTCGGTGTGTGTGTGTATGAGAGAGGGTCTGTGTGTGTGTGTATTAGAGAGGGTCTGTGTGTGTGTGTGTATGAGAGAGGGTCTGTGTGTGTGTATGAGAGAGGGTCTGTGTGTGTGTGTATGAGAGAGGGTCTGTGTGTGTGTGTGTGTATGAGAGAGGGTCTGTGTGTGTGTGTATGAGAGGGTCTGTGTGTGTGTATGAGAGAGGGACTGTGTGTGTGTGTGTGTATGAGAGAGGGTCTGTGTGTATGTGTATATGAGAGAGGGTCTGTGTGTATATGAGAGAGGGTCTGTGTGTGTGTATATGAGAGAGAGTCTGTGTGTGTGTGTATGAGAGAGGGTCTGTGTGTGTGTGTATGAGAGAGGGTCTGTGTGTGTGTGTGTATGAGAGAGGGTCTGTGTGTGTGTGTATGAGAGAGGGTCTGTGTGTATGTGTGTATGAGAGAGGGTCTGTGTTAATATGAGAGAGGGTCTGTGTGTATATGAGAGAGGGTCTGTGTGTGTGTGAGAGAGGGTCTGTGTGTGTGTGTGTGTGTGAGAGAGGGTCTGTGTATTAGAGAGGGTCTGTGTGTGTGTGTGTATGAGAGAGGGTCTGTGTGTGTGTGTATGAGAGAGAGTCTGTGTGTGTGTGTATGAGAGAGGGTCTGTGTGTGTGTGTATGAGAGAGGGTCTGTGTGTGTGTGTATGAGAGAGGGTCTGTGTGTGTGTGTATGAGCGAGGGACAGTGTGTGTATGAGAGGGTCTGTGTGTGTGTGTATGAGAGAGGGTCTGTGTGTGTGTGTGTGTATGAGAGGGGGTCTGTGTGTGTGTGTGAGAGAGGGTCTGTGTGTGTATGAGAGAGGGTCTGTGTGTGTGTGTGTGAGAGAGGGTCTGTGTGTGTATATAAGAGAGGATCTGTGTCTGTGTGCATGAGAGAGGGTCTGTGTGTGTGTATGAGAGAGGGTCTGTGTGTGTGTATGTGAGAGAGGGTCTGTGTGTGTGTGTGTGTGAGAGAGGGTCTGTGTGTGTGTGTATGAGAGAGGGTCTGTGTGTGTGTATGAGAGAGGGTCTGTGTGTGTATGAGAGAGGGTCTGTGTGTGTGTGTGTGAGAGAGGGTCTGTGTGTGTGTATGAGAGAGGGTCTGTGTATGTGTGTGAGAGAGGGTCTGTGTATGTGTGTGAGAGAGGGTCAGTGTGTGTGTGAGAGAGCGTCTGTGTGTGTGTGTATGAGAGAGGGTCGGTGTGTGTGTGTGAGAGAGGGTCGGTGTGTGTGTGAGAGAGGGTCTGTGTGTGTGTGTGTGAGAGAGGGTCTGTGTGTGTGTATGGGAGAGGGTCTGTGTGTGTGTGAGAGAGGGTCTGTGTGTGTGTATATGAGAGAGGGTCTGTGTGTGTATATGAGAGAGGGTCTGTGTGTGTATATGAGAGAGCGTCTGTGTGTATATGAGAGAGGGTCTGTGTGTGTGTATGAGAGAGGGTCTGTGTGTGTGTATGTGAGAGGGTCTGTGTGTGTGTGTATGAGAGAGGGTCTGTGTGCGTGTGTATGAGAGAGGGTCTGTGTGTGTGTGTATGAGAGAGGGTCTGTGTGTGTGTATGAGAGAGGGTCTGTGTGTGTGTGTGTATGAGAGAGGGTCTGTGTGTGTGTGTATGTGAGAGGGTCTGTGTGTGTGTGTATGAGAGAGGGTCTGTGTGTGTGTGTGTATGAGAGAGGGTCTGTGTGTGTGTGTATGAGAGAATGTGTGTGTGTGTATGAGAGAGGGTCTGTGTGTGTGTATGAGAGAGGGTCTGTGTGCGTGTGTATGAGAGAGGGTCTGTGTGTGTGTATGAGAGAGGGTCTGTGTGTGTGTGTATGAGAGAGGGTCTGTGTGTGTGTGTATGAGAGGGTCTGTGTGTGTATGAGAGAGGGTCTGTGTGTGTATGAGAGAGGGTCTGTGTGCATGTATGAGAGTGGGTCTGTGTGTGCGTGTATGAGAGAGGGTCTGTGTGTGTGTATATGAGAGAGGGTCTGTGTGTTTGTGTATGAGAGAGGGTCTGTGTGTGTGTGTATGAGAGAGGGTCTGTGTGTGTGTGTATGAGAGAGGGACAGTGTGTGTGTGTATGAGCGAGGGACAGTGTGTGTATGAGAGGGTCTGTGTGTGTGTGTATGAGAGAGGGTCTGTGTGTGTGTGTGTGTATGAGAGGGGGTCTGTGTGTGTGTGTGTGAGAGAGGGTCTGTGTGTGTATGAGAGAGGGTCTGTGTGTGTGTGTGTGAGAGAGGGTCTGTGTGTGTATATGAGAGAGGGTCTGTGTGTGTGTGCATGAGAGAGGGTCTGTGTGTGTGTGTGAGAGAGGGTCTGTGTGTGTGTGAGAGAGAGGGTCTGTGTGTGTGTGTGTGAGAGAGGGTCTGTGTGTGTATATGAGAGAGAGTCTGTGTGTGTATGAGAGAGAGTCTGTGTGTGTATGAGAGAGGGTCTGTGTGTGTGTATGTGAGAGAGGGTCTGTGTGTGTGTGTGTGAGACAGGGTCTGTGTGTGTATATGAGAGAGGGTCTGTGTGTGTATGAGAATGGGTTTGTGTGTGTATGAGAGAGGGTCTGTGTGTGTGTATGTGAGAGAGGGTCTGTGTGCGTGTATGTGAGAGAGGGTCTGTGTGCGTGTGTGTGAGAGAGGGTCTGTGTGTGTGTGTATGAGAGAGGGTCGGTGTGTGTGTGTGAGAGAGGGTCGGTGTGTGTGTGAGAGAGGGTCTGTGTGTGTGTATATGAGAGAGGGTCTGTGTGTGTATATGAGAGAGGGTCTGTGTGTGTATATGAGAGAGCGTCTGTGTGTATATGAGAGAGGGTCTGTGTGTGTGTATGAGAGAGGGTCTGTGTGTGTGTATGTGAGAGGGTCTGTGTGTGTGTGTATTAGAGAGGGTCTGTGTGTGTATGAGAGAGGGTCTGTGTGTATATGAGAGAGGGTCTGTGTGTGTGTGTATGAGAGAGGGTCTGTGTGTGTGTGTGTATGAGAGAGGGTGTGTGTGTGTGTATGAGAGGGGGTCTGTGTGTGTGTGTATGAGAGAGGGTCTGGGTGTGTGTGTATGAGAGACGGTCTGTGTGTGTGTATGAGAGAGGGTCTGTGTGTGTGTGTGTATGAGAGAGGGTCTGTGTGTGTGTGTGTATGAGAGAGGGTCTGTGTGTGTGTGTATGAGAGGGTCGGTGTGTGTGTGTATGAGAGAGGGTCGGTGTGTGTGTATGAGAGGGGGTCTGTGTGTGTGTGTGTATGAAAGAGGGTCTGTGTGTGTGTATGAGAGAGGGAATGTGTGTGTGTGTGTGAGAGAGGGACAGTGTGTTTATGAGAGAGGGTCTGTGTGTGTGTGTGTGAGAGAGGGTCTGTGTGTGTATGAGAGAGGGTCTGTGTGTGTATGAGAGAGGGTCTGTGTGTGTGTGTATGAGAGAGAGGGTCTGTGTGTGTGTATGAGAGAGGGTCTGTGTGTGTGTGTGAGAGACGGTCTGTGTGTGTGTATGTGAGAGACGGTCTGTGTGTGTATATGAGAGACGGTCTGTGTGTGTATATGAGAGAGGGTCTGTGTGTGTATGAGAGAGGGTCTGTGTGCGTGTATGTGAGAGAGGGTCTGTGTGCGTGTATGTGAGAGAGGGTCTGTGTGTGTGTGTATGAGAGAGGGTCTGTGTGTGTGTGAGAGAGAGGGACAGTGTGTGTGAGAGAGAGAGAGGGACAGTGTGTGTGTGTGTGAGAGAGAGAGAGGGACAGTGTGTGTGTGTATGAGAGAGAGGGACAGTGTGTGTGTGTGAGAGAGAGAGGGACAGTGTGTGTGAGAGAGGGTCGGTGTGTGTGTGTGAGAGAGGGTCGGTGTGTGTGTGTGAGAGAGGGTCGGTGTGTGTGTGACAGAGGTTCTGTGTGTGTGTATGAGAAAGGGTCTGTGTGTGAATGAGAGAGGGTCTGTGTGTGAATGAGAGAGGGTCTGTGTGTGTGTGTATGAGAGGGGGTCTGTGTGTGTGTGTATGAGAGGGGGTCTGTGTGTGTGTGTATGAGAGAGGGTCTGTGTGTGTGTGTATGAGAGAGATACTGTGTGTGTGTGTATGAGAGAGGGAATGTGTGTGTGTATGAGAGAGGGTCTTGTGTGTGTGTATGAGAGAGGGTCTGTGTGTGTGTGCATGAGAGAGGGTCTGTGTGTATGTGTATGAGAGACGGACTCTGTGTGTGTGTATGAGAGAGGGTCTGTGTGTGTATGAGAGAGGGTCTGTGTGTGTGTATGAGAGAGGGTCTGTGTGTGTGTGTATGAGAGAGGGTCTGTGTGTATATGAGAGAGGGTCTGTGTGTGTGTATGAGAGAGGGTCTGTGTGTGTGTATGAGAGAGGGTCTGTGTGTATATGAGAGAGGGTCTGTGTGTGTGTGAGAGAGAGGGTCTGTGTGTGTGACAGAGAGAGGGTCTGTGTGTGTGTGAGAGAGAGAGGTTCTGTGTGTGTGAGAGAGAGGGTCTGTGTGTGTGTGAGAGAGAGGGTCTGTGTGTGTGTGAGAGAGAGGGTCTGTGTGTGTGTGTGAGAGAGAGGGTCTGTGTGTGTGTGTGAGAGAGGGTCTGTGTGTGTGTGAGAGAGGGTCTGTGTGTGTGTGTATGAGAGAGGGACTGTGTGTGTGTGTATGAGAGAGGGTCTGTGTGTGGGGGGGTCTGTTGGAGTGTGTGTGTGTATGAGAGAGGGTCTGTGGGTGTGTGTGTATGAGAGAGGGTCTGTGTGTGTGTGTATGAGAGAGGGTCTGTGTGTATATGAGAGAGGGTCTGTGTGTGTGTGAGAGAGAGGGTCTGTGTGTGTGAGAGAGAGAGGGTCTGTGTGTGTGTGTGAGAGAGAGGGTCTGTATGTGTGTGTGTATGAGAGAGGGTCTGTGTGTATATGAGAGAGGGTCTGTGTGTGTGTGTGTGAGAGAGGGTCTGTGTGTGTGTGTGTATGAGAGAGGGTCTGTGTGTGTGTGTGTGTATGAGAGAGGGTCTGTGTGTATATGAGAGAGGGTCTGTGTGTGTGTGTATGAGAGAGGGTCTGTGTGTGTGTATATGAGAGAGGGTCTGTATGTGTGTGAGAGAGGGTCTGTGTGTATATGAGAGAGGGTCTGTGTGTGTGTGAGAGAGAGGGTCTGTGTGTGTGTGTGAGAGAGAGGGTCTGTGTGTGTGTGAGAGAGAGGGTCTGTGTGTGTGTGTGAGAGAGAGGGTCTGTGTATGTGTGTGTGTATGAGAGAGGGTCTGTGTGTATATGAGAGAGGGTCTGTGTGTATATGAGAGAGGGTCTGTGTGTGTGTGTATGAGAGAGGGTCTGTGTGTGTATGAGAGAGGGTCTGTGTGTGTGTGTCTATGAGAGAGGGTCTGTGTGTGTGTGTGCATGAGAGAGGGTCTGTGTGTGTGTGTGTATGAGAGATGGTCTGTGTGTATGAGAGAGGGTCTGTGTGTGTGTGTGTATGAGAGAGGGTCTGTGTGTGTGTGTGTGAGAGAGGGTCTGTGTGTGTGTGAGAGAGAGGGTTTGTGTGTGTGTGAGAGAGAGGGTCTGTGTGTGTGTGAGAGAGAGAGGGTCTGTGTGTGTGAGATAGAGGGTCTGTGTGGATATGAGAGAGGGTCTGTGTGTGTGAGAGAGGGTCTGTGTGTGTGTGTGAGAGAGGGTCTGTGTGTGTGTGTGAGAGCGGGTCTGTGTGTGTGTGAGAGAGAGGGTCTGTGTGTGTGTGTGAGAGAGGGTCTGTGTGTGTGTGAGAGAGTGTCTGTGTGTGTGTGTGAGAGAGAGGGTCTGTATGTGTGTATGAGAGAGAGGGTCTGTGTGTATATGAGAGAGGGTCTGTGTGTGTGTGTATGAGAGAGGGTCTGTGTGTGTGTGTGTGTGTGTATGAGAGAGGGTCTGTGTGTGTGTGTATGAGAGAGGGTCTGTGTGTGTGTGAATGAGAGAGGGTCTGTGTGTGTGTATGAGAGGATCTGTGTGTGTGTGTATGAGAGAGGGTCTGTGTGTGTGTGTGTATGAGAGAGGGTCGGTGTGTGTATGAGAGAGGGTCTGTGTGTGTGTGTGTATGAGAGAGGGTCTGTGTGTGTGTGTATGAGAGAGGGTCTGTCTGTGTGTGTATGAGAGAGGGTCTGTGTGTGTATGAGAGAGGGACTGTGTGCATATGAGAGAGGGTCTGTGTGTGTGTGTATGAGAGAGGGTCTGTGTGTGTATGAGAGAGAGGGTCTGTGTGTGTGTGAGAGAGAGGGTCTGTGTGTGTGTGAGAGAGAGGGTCTGTGTGTGTGTGTGAGAGAGAGGGTCTGTGTGTGTGTGTGTATGAGAGAGGGTCTGTGTGTATATGAGAGAGGGTCTGTGTGTATATGAGAGAGGGTCTGTGTGTGTGTGTATGAGAGAGGGTCGGTGTGTGTGTGTGTATGAGAGAGGGACAGTGTGTATATGAGAGAGGGTCTGTGTGTGTGTGAGAGAGAGGGTCTGTGTGTGTGTGAGAGAGAGGGTCTGTGTGTGTGTGCATGAGAGAGGGTCTGTGTGTGTGTGTGTATGAGAGAGGGTCTGTGTGTGTGTGCATGAGAGAGGGTCTGTGTGTGTGTGTGTATGAGAGAGGGTCTGTGTGTATGTGTATGAGAGAGGGACTGTGTGTGTGTGTATGAGAGAGGGTCTGTGTGTGTATGAGAGAGTGTCTGTGTGTGTGTGTATGAGAGAGGGTCTGTGTGTGTGTGTATGAGAGAGGGTCTGTGTGTATATGAGAGAGGGTCTGTGTGTGTGTATGAGAGAGGGTCTGTGTGTGTGTATGAGAGAGGGTCTGTTTGTGTGTATGAGAGAGGGTCTGTGTGTGTGTGAGAGAGAGGGTCTGTGTGTGTGTATGAGAGAGGGTCTGTGTGTATATGAGAGAGGGTCTGTGTGTGTGTGAGAGAGAGGGTCTGTGTGTGTGAGAGAGAGAGGGTCTGTGTGTGTGTGAGAGAGAGAGGGTCTGTGTGTGTGAGAGAGAGGGTCTGTGTGTGTGTGAGAGAGAGGGTCTGTGTGTGTGTGTGAGAGAGAGGGTCTGTGTGTGTGTGTGAGAGAGGGTCTGTGTGTGTGTGTGAGAGAGGGTCTGTGTGTGTGTGTATGAGAGAGGGTCTGTGTGTGTGTGTATGAGAGAGGGTCTGTGTGTGTGTGTATGAGAGAGGGTCTGTGTGTGGGGGGGTCTGTTGGAGTGTGTGTGTGTATGAGAGAGGGTCTGTGTGTGTGTGTGTATGAGAGAGGGTCTGTGTGTGTGTGTATGAGAGAGGGTCTGTGTGTATATGAGAGAGGGTCTGTCTGTGTGTGTATGAGAGAGGGTCTGTGTGTGTATGAGAGAGGGACTGTGTGTATATGAGAGAGGGTCTGTGTGTGTATGAGAGAGAGGGTCTGTGTGTGTGTGAGAGAGAGGGTCTGTGTGTGTGTGTGAGAGAGGGTCTGTGTGTGTGTGTGTGTATGAGAGAGGGTCTGTGTGTATATGAGAGAGGGTCTGTGTGTATATGAGAGAGGGTCTGTGTGTGTGTGTATGAGAGAGAGTCTGTGTGTGTATGAGAGAGGGTCTGTGTGTGTGTGTGTATGAGAGATGGTCTGTGTGTATGAGAGAGGGTCAGTGTGTGTGTGTGTATGAGAGAGCGTCTGTGTGTGTGTGTGAGAGAGGGTCTGTGTGTGTGTGAGAGAGGGTCTGTGTGTATATGAGAGAGGGTCTGTGTGTGTGTGTGAGAGAGGGTCTGTGTGTGTGTGAGAGAGAGGGTCTGTGTGTGTGTGAGAGAGTGTCTGTGTGTGTGTGTGTGAGAGAGAGGGTCTGTATGTGTGTGTGTATGAGAGAGGGTCTGTGTGTATATGAGAGAGGGTCTGTGTGTGTGTGTATGAGAGAGGGTCTGTGTGTATATGAGAGAGGGTCTGTGTGTGTGTGTATGAGAGAGGGTCTGTGTGTGTGTATATGAGAGAGGGTCTGTGTGTGTGTGAGCGAGGGTCTGTGTGTATATGAGAGAGGGATTGTGTGTATATGAGAGATGGTCTGTGTGTGTGTGAGAGAGAGGGTCTGTGTGTGTGTGAGAGAGAGGGTCTGTGTGTGTGTGTGAGAGAGAGGGACAGTGTGTGTGTGTGTGAGAGAGAGGGACAGTGTGTGTGTGTGTGAGAGAGAGGGTCTGTGTGTGTGTATGAGAGAGGGTCTGTGTGTGTGTGTATGAGAGAGGAACAGTGTGTGTGTGTATGAGAGAGGGTCTGTGTGTGGGTGTATGAGAGAGTGTGTGTGTGTGTGTATGAGAGAGAGGGTCTGTGTGTGTGTGTGTGAGAGAGGGTCTGTGTGTGTGTGTGAGAGAGAGGGTCTGTGTGTGTGTATGAGAGAGGGTCTGTGTGTGTGTGTATGAGAGAGGGTCTGTGTGTGTGTGTGTGTGTGTATGAGAGAGGGTCTGTGTGTGTGTGTATGAGAGAGTGTCTGTGTGTGTGTGTATGAGAGAGGGTCTGTGTGTGTGTGTGTGTGTGTGTGTATGAGAGAGGATCTGTGTGTGTGTATGAGAGAGGGACAGTGTGTGTGTATGAGAGAGAGGGACAGTGTGTGTGTGTGTGAGAGAGGGACAGTGTGTGTGTGTGAGAGAGGGTCAGTGTGTGTGTATGAGAGAGAGGGACAGTGTGTGTGTGTATGAGAGAGGGTCAGTGTGTGTGTATGAGAGAGAGGGACAGTGTGTGTGTGTATGAGAGAGGGTCTGTGTGTGTGTATGAGAGAGGGTCTGTGTGTGTGTGTATGAGAGAGGGTCTGTGTGTGTGTGTGTATGAGAGAGGGACAGTGTGTGTGTATGAGAGAGGTTCTGTGTGTGTGTGTGAGAAAGGGAATGTGTGTGTGTGTATGAGAGAGGGTCTGTGTGTGTGTGTATGAGAGAGGGTCAGTGTGTGTGTATGAGAGAGAGGGACAGTGTGTGTGTGTGAGAGCGGGACAGTGTGTGTGTATGAGAGAGGGTCAGTGTGTGTGTATGAGAGAGAGGGACTGTGTGTGTGTATGAGAGAGGGTCTGTGTGTGTGTGTATGAGAGAGGGTCAGTGTGTGTGCATGAGAGAGGGTCTGTGTGTGTGTGTGTGTATGAGAGAGGTTCTGTGTGTGTGTGTATGAGAGGGTCTGTGTGTGTGTGTATGAGAGAGGGTCTGTGTGTGTGTGTGTATGAGAGAGGGTCTGTGTGTGTGTGTGTATGAGAGAGGGTCTGTGTGTGTGTGTATGAGGGAGAGGGTCGGTGTGTGTGTGTTTGGGAGAGAAGGGGTGTGTGTGTGTGTGTGTGTATGAGAGAGAGGGTGTGTGTGTGTATGAGAGAGAGGGGGGGTGTGTGTATGAGAGAGAGGGGGGGTGTGTGTATGAGAGAGAGGGGGTGTGTGTGTATGAGAGAGGGGGGTGTGTGTGTATGAGAGAGAGGGGGTGTGTGTGTATGAGAGAGAGGGGATGTGTGTGTATGAGAGAGAGGGGGGGTGTGTATGAGAGAGAGGGGGTGTGTGTGTATGAGAGAGAGGGTGTGTGTGTGTGTGTGTGTGTGTATGAGGGAGAGGGTGTGTGTGTGTGTGTGTGTATGAGGGAGAGAGGGTGTGTGTATGTGTGTGTGTGTATGAGAGAGAGGGTGTGTGTGTGTATGAGAGAGAGGGGGTGTGTGTATGAGAGAGAGGGTGTGTGTGTGTGTGTGTGTGTGTGTATGAGAGAGAGGGTGTGTGTGTGTGTGTGTATGAGAGAGACGGGGTGTGAGTGTGTATGAGAGAGAGGGGGTGTGTGTGTATGAGGGAGAGGGTGTGTGGATGTGTGTGTATGAGGGAGAGAGTGTGTGTGTGTGTGTGTCTACGAGGGAGAGAGGGTGTGTGTGTGTGTGTATGAGGGAGAGAGGGTGTGTGTGAGTATGAGAGAGAGGGTGTGTCTGTGTGTGTGTGTATGAGAGAGAGGGTGTGTGGGTGCGTGTGTATGAGAGACAGGGGGTGTGTGTGTATGAGAGAGAGGGGGTGTGTGTGTATGAGAGAGAGGGGGTGTGTGTGTATGAGAGAGAGGGGGTGTGTGTGTGTATGAGAGAGAGGGGGTGTGTGTGTGTATGAGAGAGAGGGTGTGTGTGTGTATGAGAGAGAGGGTGTGTGTGTATGAGAGAGAGGGTGTGTGTGTGTATGAGAGAGAGGGTGTGTGTGTATGTGAGAGAGGGTGTGTGTGTGTGTGTGTATATGAGAGAGAGGGTGTGTGTGTGTGTATGAGGGAGAGAGGGTGTGTGTGTGTGTGTGTATGAGAGAGAGGGTGTGTGTGTGTGTGTATGAGAGAGAGGGGGTGTGTGTGTATGAGAGAGAGGGGGTGTGTGTGTATGAGAGAGAGGGGGTGTGTGTGTATGAGAGAGAGGGTGTGTGTGTGTGTGTGTGTATGAGAGAGAGGGGGTGTGTGTGTATGAGAGAGAGGGTGTGTGTGTGTGTATATGAGAGAGGGGGTGTGTGTGTGTGTGTGTATATGAGAGAGAGGGTGTGTGTGTATGAGAGAGAGGGTGTGTGTGTATGAGAGAGAGGGTGTGTGTGTGTGTGTGTGTGTATGAGAGAGAGGGTGTGTGTGTGTGTGTGTGTGTGTGTATGAGAGAGAGGGTGTGTGTGTGTGTGTGTATGAGAGAGAGGGTGTGTGTGTGTGTGTATGAGAGAGAGGGGGTGTGTGTGTATGAGAGAGAGGGGGTGTGTGTGTATGAGAGAGAGGGGGTGTGTGTGTATGAGAGAGAGGGTGTGTGTGTGTGTGTATGAGAGAGAGGGGGTGTGTGTGTTTGTGTGTGTATGAGAGAGAGGCGGTGTGTGTGTTTGTGTGTGTATGAGAGAGAGGCGGTGTGTGTGTTTGTGTGTGTATGAGAGAGAGGGGGTGTGTGTGTATGAGAGAGAGGGTGTGTGTGTGTGTATGAGAGAGAGGGTGTGTGTGTGTGTGTATGAGAGAGAGGGTGTGTGTGTGTGTATGAGAGAGAGGGTGTGTGTGTGTGTGTGTGTATGAGAGAGAGGGTGTGTGTGTGTGTGTGTGTATGAGAGAGAGGGTGTGTGTGTGTGTGTGTATGAGAGAGAGGGTGTGTGTGTGTGTGTGTATGAGAGAGAGGGTGTGTGTGTGTATGAGAGAGAGGGGGGTGTGTGTATGAGAGAGAGGGGGTGTGTGTGTATGAGAGAGAGGGGGTGTGTGTGTGTATGAGAGAGAGGGTGTGTGTGTGTGTATGAGAGAGAGGGTGTGTGTGTGTGTGTATGAGAGAGAGGGTGTGTGTGTGTGTATGAGAGAGAGGGGTGTGTGTGTGTGTGTATGAGAGAGAGGGTGTGTGTGTGTGTGTATGAGGGAGAGAGGGTGTGCGTGTCTGTGTGTGTATGAGAGAGAGGGTGTGTGTGTGTGTGTGTGTATGAGAGAGAGGGGGTGTGTGTGTATGAGAGAGAGGGGGTCTGTGTGTGTGTGTGTATGAGAGAGAGGGTGTGTGTGTGTGTGTGTGTGTATGAGAGAGAGGGGGTGTGTGTGTGTGTATGAGAGAGAGGGGGTGTGTGTGTGTATGAGAGAGAGGGGTGTGTGTGTGTATGAGAGAGAGGGGGTGTGTGTGTGTGAATTGATGAGAGAGGGGGTGTGTGTGTGTGTATGAGAGAGAGGGTGTGTGTGTGTGTGTGTGTATGAGAGAGAGGGTGTATGTGTGTGTGTTATGAGAGAGAGGGTGTGTGTGTGTGTGTATGAGAGAGAGGGTGTGTGTGTGTATGAGAGAGAGGGGGGTGTGTGTATGAGAGAGAGGGGGTGTGTGTGTATGAGAGAGAGGGGGTGTGTGTGTGTATGAGAGAGAGGGGGTGTGTGTGTGTATGAGAGAGAGGGTGTGTGTGTGTGTGTGTATGAGAGAAGGGTGTGTGTGTGTATGAGAGAGAGGGTGTGTGTGTGTGTGTATGAGAGAGAGGGTGTGTGTGTGTATGAGGGAGAGAGGGTGTGCGTGTGTGTGTGTGTATGAGAGAGAGGGTGTGTGTGTGTGTGTGTGTATGAGAGAGAGGGGGTGTGTGTGTATGAGAGAGAGGGGGTCTGTGTGTGTGTGTGTATGAGAGAGAGGGTGTGTGTGTGTGTGTGTGTGTATGAGAGAGAGGGGGTGTGTGTGTGTGTATGAGAGAGAGGGGGTGTGTGTGTGTATGAGAGAGAGGGGGTGTGTGTGTGTGTATGAGAGAGAGGGTGTGTGTGTGTGTGTGTATGAGAGAGAGGGGGTGTGTGTGTATGAGAGAGAGGGGGTGTGTGTGTATGAGAGAGAGGGTGTGTGTGTGTGTGTATGAGAGAGAGGGTGTGTGTGTGTGTGTATGAGAGAGAGGGGGTGTGTGTGTATGAGAGAGAGGGGGTGTGTGTGTATGAGAGAGAGGGTGTGTGTGTGTGTGTGTGTATGAGAGAGAGGGGGTGTGTGTGTATGAGAGAGAGGGGGTGTGTGTGTGTGTGTGTATATGAGAGAGGGGGTGTGTGTGTGTGTGTGTATATGAGAGAGAGGGGGGTGTGTGTATGAGAGAGAGGGTGTGTGTGTGTGTGTGTATGAGAGAGAGGGTGTGTGTGTATGAGAGAGAGGGTGTGTGTGTGTGTGTATGAGAGAGAGGGTGTGTGTGTATGAGAGAGAGGGTGTGTGTGTGTGTGTGTATGAGAGAGAGGGTGTGTGTGTGTGTGTGTATGAGAGAGAGGGTGTGTGTGTGTGTGTGTGTGTATGAGAGAGAGGGTGTGTGTGTGTGTGTGTGTGTATGAGAGAGAGGGTGTGTGTGTGTGTGTATGAGAGAGAGGGGGTGTGTGTGTATGAGAGAGAGGGGGTGTGTGTGTATGAGAGAGAGGGTGTGTGTGTGTGTATGAGAGAGAGGGTGTGTGTGTGTGTGTATGAGAGAGTGGGTGTGTGTGTGTATGAGAGAGAGGGTGTGTGTGTGTGTGTGTATGAGAGAGAGGGTGTGTGTGTGTGTGTGTATGAGAGAGAGGGTGTGTGTGTGTGTGTGTATGAGAGAGAGGGTGTGTGTGTGTGTGTGTATGAGAGAGAGGGGGTGTGTGTGTATGAGAGAGAGGGGGTGTGTGTGTATGAGAGAGAGGGTGTGTGTGTGTGTATGAGAGAGAGGGTGTGTGTGTGTGTGTATGAGAGAGAGGGGGTGTGTGTGTATGAGAGAGAGGGGGTGTGTGTGTATGAGAGAGAGGGTGTGTGTGTGTGTGTGTGTATGAGAGAGAGGGGGTGTGTGTGTATGAGAGAGAGGGGGTGTGTGTGTGTGTGTGTATATGAGAGAGGGGGTGTGTGTGTGTGTGTGTATTGAGAGAGAGGGGGTGTGTGTATGAGAGAGAGGGTGTGTGTGTGTGTGTATGAGAGAGAGGGTGTGTGTGTATGAGAGAGAGGGTGTGTGTGTGTGTGTGTATGAGAGAGAGGGTGTGTGTGTTTGTGAGAGAGAGGGTGTGTGTGTGTGTGTGTATGAGAGAGAGGGTGTGTGTGTGTGTGTGTATGAGAGAGAGGGTGTGTGTGTGTGTGTGTGTGTATGAGAGAGAGGGTGTGTGTGTGTGTGTGTGTGTGTGTGTGTATGAGAGAGAGGGTGTGTGTGTGTGTGTATGAGAGAGAGGGGGTGTGTGTGTATGAGAGAGAGGGGGTGTGTGTGATGAGAGAGAGGGTGTGTGTGTGTGTATGAGAGAGAGGGTGTGTGTGTGTGTGTATGAGAGAGAGGGTGTGTGTGTGTATGAGAGAGAGGGTGTGTGTGTGTGTGTGTATGAGAGAGAGGGTGTGTGTGTGTGTATGAGAGAGAGGGTGTGTGTGTGTGTGTATGAGAGAGTGGGGTGTGGTGTGTATGAGAGAGAGGGGGTGTGTGTGTATGAGAGTGAGGGTGTGTGTGTGTGTATGAGAGAGAGGGGGTGGTGTGGTGTGTGTGTATGAGTGAGAGGGTGTGTGTGTGTGTATGAGAGGAGGGTGTGTGTGTGTGTGTTGTATGAGAGAGAGGGTGTGTGTGTGTGTGTATGAGAGGAGGGGTGTGTGTGTGTGTGTATGAGAGAGGGGTGTGTGTGTGTGTATGAGGGAGAGAGGGTGTGGTGTGTGTGTGTGTGTATGAGAGAGAGGGTGTGTGTGTGTGTGTGTATGAGAGAGAGGGGGTGTGTGTGTATGAGAGAGAGGGGGTGTGTGTGTATGAGAGAGAGGGGGTCTGTGTGTGTGTGTGTATGAGAGAGAGGGTGTGTGTGTGTGTGTGTATGAGAGAGAGGGTGTGTGTGTGTGTATGAGAGAGAGGGGGTGTGTGTGTATGAGAGAGAGGGTGTGTGTGTGTATGAGAGAGAGGGGGTGTGTGTGTGTGAATATGAGAGAGAGGGGGTGTGTGTGTGTGTATGAGAGAGAGGGTGTGTGTGTGTGTGTGAGAGAGAGAGGGTGTGTGTGTGTGTATGAGAGAGAGGGTGTGTGTGTGTGTATGAGAGAGAGGGTGTGTGTGTGTATGAGAGAGGGTGTGTGTGTGTATGAGAGAGCGGGTGTGTGTGTATGAGAGAGAGGGGGTGTGTGTGTGTGTATGAGAGAGAGGGGGTGTGTGTGTGTGTATGAGAGAGAGGGGGTGTGTGTGTGTATGAGAGAGAGGGTGTGTGTGTGTGTATGAGAGAGAGGGTGTGTGTGTGTGTGTATGAGAGAGAGGGGGTTTGTGTGTGTGTATGAGAGAGAGGGGGGGTGTGTGTATGAGAGAGAGGGGGTGTGTGTGTATGAGAGAGAGGGGGTGTGTGTGTATGAGAGAGAGGGGGTTGTGTGTGTGTGTGTATGAGAGAGAGGGGGTGTGTGTGTGTATGAGAGAGAGGGGGTGTGTGTGTGTATGAGAGAGAGGGTGTGTGTGTGTATGAGAGAGAGGGTGTGTGTGTATGAGAGAGAGGGTGTGTGTGTGTATGAGAGAGAGGGTGTGTGTGTATGTGAGAGAGGGTGTGTGTGTGTGTGTGTATATGAGAGAGAGGGTGTGTGTGTGTGTATGAGGGAGAGAGGGTGTGTGTGTGTGTGTGTGTATGAGAGAGAGGGTGTGTGTGTGTGTGTATGAGAGAGGGTGTGTGTGTATGAGAGAGAGGGTGTGTGTGTGTATGAGAGAGAGGGGTGTGTGTGTATGTGAGAGAGGGTGTGTGTGTGTGTGTGTATATGAGAGAGAGGGTGTGTGTGTGTGTGTATGAGGGAGAGAGGGTGTGTGTGTGTGTGTGTGTATGAGAGAGAGGGGTGTGTGTGTGTGTGTATGAGAGAGAGGGGGTGTGTGTGTATGAGAGAGAGGGGGGTGTGTGTGTATGAGAGAGAGGGTGTGTGTGTGTGTGTGTGTATGAGAGAGAGGGGGTGTGTGTGTATGAGAGAGGGGTGTGTGTGTGTGTGTATATGAGAGAGGGTGTGTGTGTGTGTGTGTGTATATGAGAGAGAGGGTGTGTGTGTATGAGAGAGAGGGTGTGTGTGTATGAGAGAGAGGGGTGTGTGTGTGTGTGTATGAGAGAGGGGTGTGTGTGTGTGTGTGTGTGTGTGTATGAGAGAGAGGGTGTGTGTGTGTGTGTGTGTGTATGAGAGAGAGGGTGTGTGTGTGTGTGTATGAGAGAGAGGGTGTGTGTGTGTATGAGGGAGAGAGGTGTGCGTGTGTGTGTGTGTATGAGAGAGGGTGTGTGTGTGTGTGTGTGTATGAGAGAGAGGGGGTGTGTGTGTATGAGAGAGAGGGGGTCTGTGTGTGTGTGTGTATGAGAGAGAGGGTGTGTGTGTGTGTGTGTGTATGAGAGAGAGGGGGTGTGTGTGTGTGTATGAGAGAGAGGGGGTGTGTGTGTATGAGAGAGAGGGGGTGTGTGTGTATGAGAGAGAGGGGTGTGTGTGTGTGTATGAGAGAGAGGGTGTGTGTGTGTGTGTGTATGAGAGAGAGGGGGTGTGTGTGTGTATGAGAGAGAGGGGGTGTGTGTGTATGAGAGAGAGGGTGTGTGTGTGTGTGTGTATGAGAGAGAGGGGTGTGTGTGTGTATGAGAGAGAGGGGGTGTGTGTGTGTGTGTATATGAGAGAGGGGTGTGTGTGTGTGTGTGTATGAGAGAGAGGGGGTGTGTGTATGAGAGAGACGGTCTGTGTGTGTGTGTATGAGAGAGAGGGTGTCGTGTGTGTGTGTATGAGAGAGAGGGTGTGTGTGTGTGTGTGTGTGTATGAGAGAGAGGGGTGTGTGTGTGTGTGTATGAGAGAGAGGGGGTGTGTGTGTATGAGAGAGAGGGTGTGTGTGTGTGTGTATGAGAGAGAGGGGTGTGTGTGTGTATGAGAGAGAGGGTGTGTGTGTGTGTGTATGAGAGAGAGGGGTGTGTGTGTGTATGAGAGAGAGGGTGTGTGTGTGTGTATGAGAGAGAGGGTGTGTGTGTGTGTGTATGAGAGAGAGGGTGTGTGTGTGTGTATGAGAGAGAGGGTGTGTGTGTGTATGAGAGAGAGGGTGTGTGTGTGTGTATGAGAGAGAGGGGTGTGTGTGTATGAGAGAGAGGGGGTGTGTGTGTATGAGAGAGAGGGGGTGTGTGTGTGTGTGTGTGTGTGTGTGTATGAGAGAGAGGGTGGTGTGTGTGTGTGTATGAGGGAGAGAGGGTGTGCGTGTGTGTGTGTGTATGAGAGAGAGGGGGGTGTGTGTGTGTGTATGAGAGAGAGGGGGTGTGTGTGTATGAGAGAGAGGGGGTGTGTGTGTATGAGAGAGAGGGGGTGTGTGTGTGTGTGTGTGTGTGTGTATGAGAGAGAGGGTGTGTGTGTGTGTATGAGAGAGAGGTGGTGTGTGTGTATGAGAGAGAGGGGGTGTGTGTGTATGAGAGAGAGGGGGTGTGTGTGTATGAGAGAGAGGGTGTGTGTGTGTGTGTATGAGAGAGAGGGTGTGTGTGTGTGTATGAGAGAGAGGGTGTGTGTGTGTATGAGAGAGAGGGTGGTGTGTGTGTGTATGAGGAGAGAGGGTGTGCGTGTGTGTGTGTGTATGAGAGAGAGGGGGTGTGTGTGTGTGTATGAGAGAGAGGGGGTGTGTGTGTATGAGAGAGAGGGGGTGTGTGTGTATGAGAGAGAGGGGGTGTGTGTGTGTGTGTGTGTGTGTGTGTATGAGAGAGAGGGTGTGTGTGTGTGTATGAGAGAGAGGGTGTGTGTGTGTGTATGAGAGAGAGGTGGTGTGTGTGTATGAGAGAGAGGGGGGGTGTGTGTGTATGAGAGAGAGGGTGTGTGTGTGTGTGTGTATGAGAGAGAGGGGGTGTGTGTGTGTGTGTATGAGAGAGAGGGGTGTGTGTGTGTATGAGAGAGAGGGTGTGTGTGTGTGTATGAGAGAGAGGGGTGTGTGCTGTGTATGAGAGAGAGGGTGTGTGTGTGTGTGTGTGTATGAGAGAGAGGTGTGTGTGTGTGTGTGTGTGTATGAGAGAGAGGGGTGTGTGTGTATGAGAGAGAGGGTGTGTCTGTGTGTTGTGAATGAGAGAGAGGGGTGTGTGTGTATGAGAGAGAGGGGTGTGTGTGTATGAGAGAGGGGTGTGTGTGAATGAGAGAGAGGGGCTGTGTGTATGAGAGAGAGGGTGTGTGTGTGTATGAGAGAGAGGGGGTGTGTGTGTATGAGAGAGAGGGGGTGTGTGTGTATGAGAGAGAGAGGGGTGTGTGTGTGTATGAGAGAGAGAGGGGGTGTGTGTGTATGAGAGAGAGGGGGTGTGTGTTAGGTGTGTGTGTGTATGAGAGAGAGGGTGTGTGTGTGTGTGTGTGTGTATGTGTATGAGAGAGAGGGTGTGTATGAGAGAGAGGGGGTGTGTGT
Organism: Chiloscyllium punctatum; assembly: GCF_047496795.1. Taxonomy (NCBI): domain Eukaryota; kingdom Metazoa; phylum Chordata; class Chondrichthyes; order Orectolobiformes; family Hemiscylliidae; genus Chiloscyllium; species Chiloscyllium punctatum. The sequence goes on from NC_092766.1 coordinate 4,021,196, forward strand.
GTATGAGAGAGAGGGGGTGTGTGTGTATGAGAGAGGGGGTGTGTGTGTATGAGAGAGAGGGGGGGTGTGTGTGTGTGTATGAGAGAGGGTGTGTGTGTGTATGTGTATGAGAGAGAGGGTGTGTGTGTGTGTATGAGAGAGAGGGTGTGTGTGTGTATGAGAGAGAGGGGGTGTGTGTGTATGAGAGAGAGGGGGTGTGTGTGTATGAGAGAGGGGGTGTGTGTGTATGAGAGAGAGGGGGTGTGTGTGTATGAGAGAGAGGGGGTGTGTGTGTGTGTGTGTATGAGAGAGGGTGTGTGTGTGTGTGTGTGTGTGTATGTGTATGAGAGAGAGGGTGTGTGTGTGTGTATGAGAGAGAGGGTGTGTGTGTGTGTGTGTATGAGAGAGAGGGTGTGTGTGTGTATGAGAGAGAGGGTGTGTGTGTGTATGAGAGAGCGGGTGTGTGTGTGTATGAGAGAGAGGGTGTGTGTGTGTGTGTATGAGAGAGAGGGTGTGTGTGTGTGTGTGTGTGTGTGTGTATGAGAGAGAGGGTGTGTGTGTGTGTGTGCATGAGAGAGAGGGTGTGTGTGTGGATGAGAGAGAGGGTGCGTGTGTGTATGAGAGAGGGTCGGTGTGTGTGTGTGTGTATGAGAGAGAGGGTGTGTGTGTGGATGAGGGAGAGGGTGTGTGTGTGTGTAGATGAGAGAGAGGGTGCATGTGTGGATGAGAGAGAGGGTACGTGTGTGTATGAGAGAGAGGGTCTGTGTGTGTGTATGAGAGAGAGGGTGTGTGTGTGGATGAGAGAGAGGGTGTGTGTGTGTGGATGAGAGAGAGGGTGTGTGTGTGTGGATGAGAGAGAGGGTGTGTGTGTGTGTATGAGAGAGAGGGTGCGTGTGTGTGTATGAGAGAGAGGGTGCGTGTGTGTGTATGAGAGAGAGGGTGCGTGTGTGTGTATGAGAGAGAGGGTGTGTGTGTGTGTATGAGAGAGAGGGTGCGTGTGTGGATGAGAGAGAGGGTGCGTGTGTGGATGAGAGAGAGGGTGCGTGTGTGGATGAGAGAGAGGGTGCGTGTGTGGATGAAAGAGAGGGTGCGTGTGTGGATGAGAGAGAGGGTGCGTGTGTGGATGAGAGAGAGGGTGTGTGTGTGTGTGGATGAGAGAGAGGGTGTGTGTGTGGATGAGAGAGAGGGTGTGTGTGTGTATGAGAGAGAGGGTGTGTGTGTGGATGAGAGAGGGTGTGTATGTGGGTGTATGAGAGAGGGTGTGGGGTTGTGTGTGTGTATGAGAGAGAGGCTGTGTGTGGATGAGAGGGGGGGTGTGTGTATGAGAGATAGGGGGGGTGTGTATGAGAGGGTGTGTGTGTGTATGAGAGAGGGTCTGTGTGGATGAGAGGGGGGGTGTGTGTATGAGAGAGAGGGGGTGTGTGTGTATGAGAGAGAGGGTGTGTGTGTGTATGAGAGAGAGGGGGTGTGTGTGTATGAGAGAGAGGGGGGTGTGTGTGTGTGTATGAGAGAGAGGGGGGAGTGTGTGTGTATGAGAGAGAGGGGGGTGTGTGTGTGTATGAGAGAGAGGGGGTGTGTGTTGTGTGTGTATGAGAGAGGGTGTGTGTGTGTGTGTGTGTATGAGAGAGGGGGTGTGTGTGTGTGTGTGTATGAGAGAGGGTGTGTGTGTGTGTGTGTGTGTGTATGAGAGAGAGGGTGTGTGTGTGTATGAGAGAGAGGGTGTGTGTGTGTGTGTATGAGAGAGAGGGGGTGTGTGTGTGTGTGTGTATGAGAGAGGGTGTGTGTGTGTGTGTGTGTGTGTATGAGAGAGAGGGTGTGTGTGTGTATGAGAGAGAGGGTGTGTGTGTGTGTGTATGAGAGAGAGGGGGTGTGTGTGTGTGTGTGTATGAGAGAGAGGGTGTGTGTGTGTGTGTGTGTGTGTATGAGAGAGAGGGTGTGTGTGTGTATGAGAGAGAGGGTGCGTGTGTGTGTATGAGAGAGAGGGTGCGTGTGTGTGTATGAGAGAGAGGGTGCGTGTGTGTGTATGAGAGAGAGGGTGCGTGTGTGTGTATGAGAGAGAGGGTGCGTGTGTGGATGAGAGAGAGGGTGCGTGTGTGGATGAGAGAGAGGGTGTGTGTGTGTGGATGAGAGAGAGGGTGTGTGTGTGTGGATGAGAGAGAGGGTGTGTGTGTGGATGAGAGAGAGGGTGTGTGTGTGTGTGGATGAGAGAGAGGGTGCGTGTGTGTATGAGAGAGGGTCGGTGTGTGTGTGTGTATGAGAGAGAGGGTGTGTGTGTGTGTGTGGATGAGAGAGGGGGTGTGTGTGTGTGTGGATGAGAGAGAGGGTGCGTGTGTGGATGAGAGAGAGGGTGCGTGTGTGTGTATGAGAGAGAGGGTGCGTGTGTGTGTATGAGAGAGAGGGTGCGTGTGTGTATGAGAGAGAGGGGTCTGTGTGTGTGTATGAGAGAGAGGGTGCATGTGTGAATGAGAGAGAGGGTGCGTGCGTGTGTGATTGAGAGAGAGGGTGTGTGTGTGTGTATGAGAGAGAGGGTGTGTGTGTGTATGAGAGAGAGGGTGTGTGCGTGTGTGGATGAGAGAGAGGGGTGCGTGTGTGGATGAGAGAGAGGGTGCGTGTGTGGATGAGAGAGAGGGTGCGTGTGTGGATGAGAGAGAGGGTGTGTGTGTGTGTGGATGAGAGAGGGTGTGTATGTGGGTGTATGAGAGAGGGTGTGGGGTTGTGTGTGTGTATGAGAGAGGGTCTGGGTGTGTGTGTGTGTATGAGAGAGGGTCTGGGTGTGTGTGTGTGTATGAGAGAGAGGGTGTGTGTGTGTGTATGAGAGAGGGTCTGTGTGTATGAGAGAGAGGGGGTGTGTGTATGAGAGAGAGGGATTGTGTGTGTGTGTATGTGAGAGGGTGTGTGTGTGTGTGTGTGTATGAGAGAGAGGGTGTGTGTGTGTATGAGAGAGAGGGTGTGTGTGTGTATGAGAGAGAGGGTGCGTGTGTGGATGAGAGAGAGGGTGCGTGTGTGGATGAGAGAGAGGGTGTGTGTGTGGATGAGAGAGAGGGTGTGTGTGTGTGTATGAGAGAGAGGGAGTGTGTGTGTATGAGAGAGAGGGAGTGTGTGTGTATGAGAGAGAGGGAGTGTGTGTATGAGAGAGAGTGTGTGTGTGTGTGTATGAGAGAGAGGGTCTGTGTGTGTGGGGGTCTGTTGGAGTGTGTGTGTGTATGAGAGAGGGGTGTGTGTGTGTGTGTATGAGAGAGAGGGTGTGTGTGTGTGTGTATGAGAGAAAGGGGGTGTGTGTGTATGAGAGAGAGGGGGTGTGTGTGTATGAGAGAGAGGGGGTGTGTGTGTATGAGAGAGAGGGGGTGTGTGTGTATGAGAGAGAGGGGGTGTGTGTGTATGAGAGAGAGGGGTTGTGTGTGTATGAGAGAGAGGGGGTGTGTGTGTATGAGAGAGAGGGTGTGTGTGTATGAGAGAGGGGTGTGTGTGTGTGTATGTGAGAGAGGGGGGTGTGTGTATGAGAGGGAGGGGGATGTGTGTATGAGAGAGAGGGGGGTGTGTGTATGAGAGAGAGGGGGGTGTGTGTATGAGAGAGGGGGGTGTGTGTGTGTGTATGAGAGAGAGGGTGTGTGTGTGTGTGTGTGTATGAGAGAGGGGTGTGTGTGTGTGTGTATGAGAGAGAGGGTGTGTGTGTGTGTGTGTGTATGAGAGAGAGGTGGTGTGTGTGTGTGTGTGTGTGTGTATGAGAGAGAGGGGGTGTGTGTGTATGAGAGAGAGTGTGTGTGTGTGTGTATGAGAGAGAGTGTGTGTGTGTGTGTATGAGAGAGGGTGTGTGTGTGTGTATGAGAGAGAGGGGGTGTGTGTGTGTGTATGAGAGAGAAGGTGTGTGTGTGTGTGTATGAGAGAGAGTGTGTGTGTGTGTGTATGAGAGAGAGGGTGTGTGTGTGTGTGTATGAGAGAGAGGTGGTGTGTGTGTGTGTGTGTGTATGAGAGAGAGGTGGTGTGTGTGTGTGTGTGTGTATGAGAGAGAGGGTGTGTGTGTGTGTATGAGAGAGAGGGTGTGTGTGTGTGTATGAGAGAGAGGGTGCGTGTGTGTGTATGAGAGAGAGGGTGTGTGTGTGTGTATGAGAGAGAGGGTGCGTGTGTGGATGAGAGAGAGGGTGCGTGTGTGGATGAGAGAGAGGGTGCGTGTGTGGATGAGAGAGAGGGTGCGTGTGGATGAGAGGGGGGTGTGTGTATGAGAGATAGGGGGGGTGTGTATGAGAGGGTGTGTGTGTGTATGAGAGAGGGTCTGTGTGGATGAGAGGGGGGGTGTGTGTATGAGAGAGAGGGGGTGTGTGTGTATGAGAGAGAGGGTGTGTGTGTGTATGAGAGAGTGGGGGTGTGTGTGTATGAGAGAGAGGGGGTGTGTGTGTATGAGAGAGAGGGGGTGTGTGTGTATGAGAGAGATGGGGTGTGTGTGTATGAGAGAGAGGGGGGTGTGTGTGTGTGTATGAGAGAGAGGGGGGAGTGTGTGTGTATGAGAGAGAGGGGAGTGTGTGTGTGTATGAGAGAGAGGGGGTGTGTGTTTGTGTGTGTATGAGAGAGGGTGTGTGTGTGTGTGTGTGTATGAGAGAGGGGGTGTGTGTGTGTGTGTATGAGAGAGAGGGTGTGTGTGTGTATGAGAGAGAGGGTGTGTGTGTGTGTGTATGAGAGAGAGGGGTGTGTGTGTGTGTGTATGAGAGAGAGGGTGTGTGTGTGTGTGTGTGTGTGTATGAGAGAGAGGGTGTGTGTGTGTGTGTGTGTATGAGAGAGAGGGTGTGTGTGTGTGTGTCATAGAGAGAGGGGGTGTGTGTGTGTGTGCATGAGAGAGAGGGGGTGTGTGTGTGTGTATGAGAGAGAGGGGGTGTGTGTGTGTGTATGAGAGAGAAGGTGTGTGTGTGTGTGTATGAGAGAGAGTGTGTGTGTGTGTGTATGAGAGAGAGGGTGTGTGTGTGTGTATGAGAGAGAGGGGGTGTGTGTATGAGAGAGAGGGGTGTGTGTGTATGAGAGAGAGGGGGTGTGTGTATGAGAGAGAGGGGGTGTGTGTGTGTGTGTGTATGAGAGAGAGGGTGTGTGTGTGTGTGTGTATGAGAGAGAGGGGGTGTGTGTGTGTATGAGAGAGAGGGTGTGTGTGTGTATGAGAGAGAGGGTGTGTGTGTGTATGAGAGAGAGGGTGTGTGTGTGTATGAGAGAGAGGGTGCGTGTGTGTATGAGAGAGAGTGTGCGTGTGTGTATGAGAGAGAGGGTGCGTGTGTGGATGAGAGAGAGGGTGCGTGTGTGGATGAGAGAGAGGGTGCGTGTGTGGATGAGAGAGAGGGTGCGTGTGTGATGAGAGAGAGGGTGCGTGTGTGGATGAGAGAGAGAGGGTGTGTGCGTGTGTGGATGAGAGAGAGGGTGCGTGTGTGGATGAGAGAGAGGGTGCGTGTGTGGATGAGAGAGATGGTGTGTGTGTGTATGAGAGAGAGGGTGTGTGTGTGTATGAGAGAGAGGGTGTGTGTGTGTATGAGAGAGAGGGTGTGTGTGTGGATGAGAGAGGGTGTGTATGTGGGTGTATGAGAGAGGGTGTGGGGTTGTGTGTGTGTATGAGAGAGAGGGTGTGTGTGTGTATGAGAGAGGGTCTGTGTGGATGAGAGGGGGGGTGTGTGTATGAGAGAGAGGGGGTGTGTGTGTATGAGAGAGAGGGTGTGTGTGTGTATGAGAGAGATTGGGTGTGTGTGTATGAGAGAGAGGGGGTGTGTGTGTATGAGAGAGAGGGGGTGTGTGTGTATGAGAGAGATTGGGTGTGTGTGTATGAGAGAGAGGGGGGGTGTGTATGAGAGAGAGGGGGTGTGGTGTGTGTGTATGAGAGAGAGGGGGTGTGTGTGTATGAGAGAGAGGGGGTGTGTGTGTATGAGAGAGAGGGGGTGTGTGTGTATGAGAGAGAGGGGGTGTGTGTGTATGAGAGAGAGGGGGTGTGTGTGTGTGTGTATGAGAGAGAGGGGGTGTGTGTGTGTGTATGAGAGAGAGGGGGTGTGTGTGTGTGTATGAGAGAGAGGGTGTGTGTGTGTGTGTGTATGAGAGAGAGGGGCTGTGTGTTTGTGTGTGTATGAGAGAGGGGGTGTGTGTGTGTGTGTGTATGAGAGAGGGTGTGTGTGTGTGTGTGTATATGAGAGAGAGGGTGTGTGTGTGTATGAGAGAGAGGGTGTGTGTGTGTGTGTGTATGAGAGAGAGGGTGTGTGTGTGTGTGTGTGTGTATGAGAGAGAGGGTGTGTGTGTGTGTATGAGAGAGAGGGTGTGTGTGTGTGTGTGTGTGTATGAGAGAGAGAGTGTGTGTGTGTGTGTGTGTATGAGAGAGAGGGTGTGTGTGTGTATGAGAGAGAGGGTGCGTGTGTGTGTATGAGAGAGAGGGTGCGTGTGTGTGTATGAGAGAGAGGGTGCGTGTGTGTGTATGAGAGCGAGGGTGCGTGTGTGTGTATGAGAGAGAGGGTGCGTGTGTGGATGAGAGAGAGGGTGCGTGTGTGGATGAGAGAGAGGGTGCGTGTGTGGATGAGAGAGAGGGTGTGTGTGTGGGTGGATGAGAGAGAGGGTGTGTGTGTGTGTGGATGAGAGAGAGGGTGCATGTGTGTATGAGAGAGAGGGTGCGTGCGTGAGTGATTGAGAGAGAGGGTGTGTGTGTGTGTATGAGAGAGAGGGTGTGTGTGTGTGTATGAGAGAGAGGGTGTGTGTGTGTGTGGATGAGAGAGAGGGTGCGTGTGTGGATGAGAGAGAGGGTGCGTGTGTGGATGAGAGAGAGGGTGTGTGTGTGTATGAGAGAGAGGGTGTGTGTGTGGATGAGAGAGAGGGTGTGTGTGTGTATGAGAGAGAGGGTGTGTGTGTGGATGAGAGAGGGTGTGTATGTGGGTGTATGAGAGAGGGTGTGGGGTTGTGTGTGTGTATGAGAGAGAGGGGTGTGTGTGGATGAGAGGGTGTGTGTGTGTATGAGAGAGGGTCTGTGTGGATGAGAGGGGGGGTGTGTGTATGAGAGAGAGGGGGTGTGTGTGTATGAGAGAGAGGGGGTGTGTGTGTATGAGAGAGATGGGGTGTGTGTGTATGAGAGAGAGGGGGGTGTGTGTGTGTGTATGAGAGAGAGGGGGGAGTGTGTGTGTATGAGAGAGAGGGGGGTGTGTGTGTGTATGAGAGAGAGGGGGTGTGTGTTTGTGTGTGTATGAGAGAGGGTGTGTGTGTGTGTGTGTGTATGAGAGAGGGGGTGTGTGTGTGTGTGTATGAGAGAGGGTGTGTGTGTGTGTGTGTGTGTGTGTATGAGAGAGAGGGTGTGTGTGTGTATGAGAGAGAGGGTGTGTGTGTGTGTGTATGAGAGAGAGGGGGTGTGTGTGTGTGTGTGTATGAGAGAGAGGGTGTGTGTGTGTGTGTGTGTGTGTATGAGAGAGAGGGTGTGTGTGTGTATGAGAGAGAGGGTGCGTGTGTGTGTATGAGAGAGAGGGTGCGTGTGTGTGTATGAGAGAGAGGGTGCGTGTGTGTGTATGAGAGAGAGGGTGCGTGTGTGTGTATGAGAGAGAGGGTGCGTGTGTGTGTATGAGAGAGAGGGTGCGTGTGTGGATGAGAGAGAGGGTGCGTGTGTGGATGAGAGAGAGGGTGTGTGTGTGTGGATGAGAGAGAGGGTGTGTGTGTGTGGATGAGAGAGAGGGTGTGTGTGTGGATGAGAGAGAGGGTGTGTGTGTGTGTGGATGAGAGAGAGGGTGCGTGTGTGTATGAGAGAGGGTCGGTGTGTGTGTGTGTATGAGAGAGAGGGTGTGTGTGTGTGTGTGGATGAGAGAGGGGGTGTGTGTGTGTGTGGATGAGAGAGAGGGTGCGTGTGTGGATGAGAGAGAGGGTGCGTGTGTGTGTATGAGAGAGAGGGTGCGTGTGTGTGTATGAGAGAGAGGGTGCGTGTGTGTATGAGAGAGAGGGTCTGTGTGTGTGTATGAGAGAGAGGGTGCATGTGTGAATGAGAGAGAGGGTGCGTGCGTGTGTGATTGAGAGAGAGGGTGTGTGTGTGTGTATGAGAGAGAGGGTGTGTGTGTGTATGAGAGAGAGGGTGTGTGCGTGTGTGGATGAGAGAGAGGGTGCGTGTGTGGATGAGAGAGAGGGTGCGTGTGTGGATGAGAGAGAGGGTGCGTGTGTGGATGAGAGAGAGGGTGTGTGTGTGTGTGGATGAGAGAGGGTGTGTATGTGGGTGTATGAGAGAGGGTGTGGGGTTGTGTGTGTGTATGAGAGAGGGTCTGGGTGTGTGTGTGTGTATGAGAGAGGGTCTGGGTGTGTGTGTGTGTATGAGAGAGAGGGTGTGTGTGTGTGTATGAGAGAGGGTCTGTGTGTATGAGAGAGAGGGGGTGTGTGTATGAGAGAGAGGGATTGTGTGTGTGTGTATGTGAGAGGGTGTGTGTGTGTGTGTGTGTGTGTATGAGAGAGAGGGTGTGTGTGTGTGTGTGTGTGTATGAGAGAGAGAGTGTGTGTGTGTGTGTGTGTATGAGAGAGAGGGTGTGTGTGTGTGGATGAGAGAGAGGGTGTGTGTGTGTATGAGAGAGAGGGTGCGTGTGTGTGTATGAGAGAGAGGGTGCGTGTGTGTGTATGAGAGAGAGGGTGCGTGTGTGGATGAGAGAGAGGGTGCGTGTGTGGATGAGAGAGAGGGTGTGTGTGTGTGGATGAGAGAGAGGGTGTGTGTGTGTGGATGAGAGAGAGGGTGTGTGTGTGGATGAGAGAGAGGGTGTGTGTGTGTGTGGATGAGAGAGAGGGTGCGTGTGTGTATGAGAGAGGGTCGGTGTGTGTGTGTGTATGAGAGAGAGGGTGTGTGTGTGTGTGTGGATGAGAGAGGGGGTGTGTGTGTGTGGATGAGAGAGGGTGCGTGTGTGGATGAGAGAGAGGGTGCGTGTGTGTGTATGAGAGAGAGGGTGTGTGTGTGTGTGTATGAGAGAGAGGGTGCGTGTGTGTGTATGAGAGAGAGGGTGAGTGTGTGTGGATGAGAGAGAGGGTGCGTGTGTGGATGAGAGAGAGGGTGCGTGTGTGGATGAGAGAGAGGGTGCGTGTGTGGATGAGAGAGAGGGTGCGTGTGTGGATGAGAGAGAGGGTGCGTGTGTGGATGAGAGAGAGGGTGTGTGTGTGTATGAGAGAGAGGGTGTGTGTGTGTATGAGAGAGAGGGTGTGTGTGTATGAGAGAGAGGGGGTGTGTGTGTATGAGAGAGAGGGTGTGTGTGTGTATGAGAGAGAGGGGGTGTGTGTGTATGAGAGAGAGAGGGTGTGTGTGTATGAGAGAGAGGGGGTGTGTGTGTATGAGAGAGAGGGGGTGTGTGTGAATGAGAGAGAGGGGGTGTGTGTGTATGAGAGAGAGGGGGTGTGTGTGTATGAGAGAGAGGGGGTGTGTGTGAATGAGAGAGAGGGGGTGTGTGTGTATGAGAGAGAGGGGGTGTGTGTGTATGAGAGAGAGGGGGGTGTGTGTGTGTGTATGAGAGAGAGGGGGGTGTGTGTGTGTATGAGAGAGAGGGGGTGTGTGTTTGTGTGTGTATGAGAGAGGGGATGTGTGTGTGTGTATGAGAGAGAGGGTGTGTGTGTGTGTGTGTGTGTGTATGAGAGAGAGGTGGTGTGTGTGTGTGTGTGTGTGTATGAGAGAGAGGGTGTGTGTGTGTGTGTGTGTATGAGAGAGGGGGTGTGTGTGTGTGTATGAGAGAGAGGGTGTGTGTGTGTGTGTGTGTGTGTATGAGAGAGAGGTGGTGTGTGTGTGTGTGTGTGTGTGTATGAGAGAGAGGGGGTGTGTGTGTGTATGAGAGAGAGGGTGTGTGTGTGTGTATGAGAGAGAGGGTGTGTGTGTGTGTATGAGAGAGAGGGTGTGTGTGTGTGTATGAGAGAGAGGGTGTGTGTGTGTGTGTGTGTGTATGAGAGAGGGGGTGTGTGTGTGTGTGTGTGTGTGTGTATGAGAGAGGGGGTGTGTGTGTATGAGAGAGAGGGTGTGTGTGTGTGTGTGTGTATGAGAGAGGGGGTGTGTGTGTGTGTATGAGAGAGAGGGGGTGTGTGTGTGTGTGTATGAGAGAGAGGGGGTGTGTGTGTGTGTATGAGAGAGAGGGTGTGTGTGTGTGTATGAGAGAGAGGGTGTGTGTGTGTGTGTGTATGAGAGAGAGGGTGTGTGTGTGTGTGTGTATGAGAGAGAGGTGTGTGTGTGTGTGTGTATGAGAGAGAGGTGGTGTGTGTGTGTGTGTGTGTATGAGAGAGAGGTGGTGTGTGTATGAGAGAGAGGGTGTGTGTGTGTGTATGAGAGAGAGGGTGCGTGTGTGTGTATGAGAGAGAGGGTGCGTGTGTGTGTATGAGAGAGAGGGTGCGTTTGTGGATGAGAGAGAGGGTGCGTGTGTGGATGAGAGAGAGGGTGTGTGTGTGTGGATGAGAGAGAGGGTGTGTGTGTGGATGAGAGAGAGGGTGTGTGTGTGTGTGGATGAGAGAGAGGGTGCGTGTGTGTATGAGAGAGGGTCGGTGTGTGTGTGTGTATGAGAGAGAAGGTGTGTGTGTGGATGAGAGAGAGGGTGTGTGTGTGTGTGGATGAGAGAGAGGGTGTGTGTGTGTGTGTGGATGAGAGAGAGGGTGCGTGTGTGGATGAGAGAGAGGGTGCGTGTGTGTGTATGAGAGAGAGGGTGCGTGTGTGTGTATGAGAGAGAGGGTGTGTGTGTGTATGAGAGAGAGGGTCTGTGTGTGTGTATGAGAGAGAGGGTGCATGTGTGTATGAGAGAGAGGGTGCGTGCGTGTGTGATTGAGAGAGAGGGTGTGTGTGTGTGTGTATGAGAGAGAGGGTGTGTGTGTGTGTGGATGAGAGAGGGTGTGTATGTGGGTGTATGAGAGAGGGTGTGGGGTTGTGTGTGTGTATGAGAGAGGGTCTGGGTGTGTGTGTGTGTATGAGAGAGGGTCTGGGTGTGTGTGTGTGTATGAGAGAGAGGGTGTGTGTGTGTGTATGAGAGAGGGTCTGTGTGTATGAGAGAGAGGGGGTGTGTGTATGAGAGGGTGTGTGTGTGTATGAGAGAGAGGGATTGTGTGTGTGTGTGTGTGTGTGTATGAGAGAGAGGGTGTGTGTGTGTATGAGAGAGAGGGTGCGTGTGTGGATGAGAGAGAGGGTGCGTGTGTGGATGAGAGAGAGGGTGCGTGTGTGGATGAGAGAGAGGGTGTGTGTGTGGATGAGAGAGAGGGTGCGTGTGTGGATGAGAGAGAGGGTGCGTGTGTGGATGAGAGAGAGGGTGTGTGTGTGTGTGGATGAGAGAGGGTGTGTATGTGGGTGTATGAGAGAGGGTGTGGGGTTGTGTGTGTATGAGAGAGGGTCTGGGTGTGTGTGTGTGTATGAGAGGGGGTCTGGGTGTGTGTGTGTGTATGAGAGAGAGGGTGTGTGTGTGTGTATGAGAGAGGGTCTGTGTGTATGAGAGAGAGGGGGTGTGTGTATGAGAGGGTGTGTGTGTGTATGAGAGAGAGGGATTGTGTGTGTGTGTATGTGAGAGGGTGTGTGTGTGTATGAGAGAGGGGGATGTGTGTGTATGAGAGAGAGGGTGTGTGTGTGTGTGTGTGTATGAGAGAGAGGGTGTGTGTGTGTGTATGAGAGAGAGGGAGTGTGTGTGTATGAGAGAGAGGGGGGTGTGTGTATGAGAGAGAGGGTGTGTGTGTGTATGAGAGAGGGTCTGTGTGTGTATGAGAGAGGGGGGTGTGTGTGTATGAGAGAGAGGGTGTGTGTGTGTGTGTATGAGAGAGGGTCTGTGTGTGTATGAGAGAGGGGGATGTGTGTGTATGAGAGAGAGGGTGTGTGTGTGTGTGTGTGTATGAGAGAGAGGGTGTGTGTGTGTGTATGAGAGAGAGGGTCTGTGTGTGTGGGGGTCTGTTGGAGTGTGTGTGTGCATGAGAGAGGGTCTGTATGTGTGTAGGTATGTTGGAGTGTTTGTGTATGAGAGAGGGGTGTGTGTGTGTATGAGAGAGAGGGGGTGTGTGTGTATGAGAGAGAGAGGGTGTGTGTGTATGAGAGAGAGGGGGTGTGTGTGTATGAGAGAGAGGGGGTGTGTGTGTATGAGAGAGAGGGGGTGTGTGTGTATGGGAGAGAGGGGTTGTGTGTGTATGAGAGAGAGGGGGTGTGTGTATGAGAGAGAGGGTGTGTGTGTGTGTGTGTGTATGAGAGAGAGGGTGTGTGTGTGTGTGTGAGAGAGGGGGGTGTGTGTATGAGAGAGAGGGGGGTGTGTGTATGAGAGAGAGGGGGTGTGTGTATGAGAGAGAGGTGGTGTGTGTGTGTGTGTATGAGAGAGAGGTGGTGTGTGTGTGTGTGTGTGTGTGTATGAGAGAGAGGGTGTGTGTGTGTATGAGAGAGAGGGTGTGTGTGTGTGTGTATGAGAGAGGGTGTGTGTGTGTGTGTGTGTGTATGAGAGAGGGTGTGTGTGTGTGTGTGTATGAGAGAGAGGGTGTGTGTGTGTGTGTATGAGAGAGAGGTGGTGTGTGTGTGTGTGTATGAGAGAGAGGTGGTGTGTGTGTGTGTGTGTGTGTATGAGAGAGAGGGTGTGTGTGTGTATGAGAGAGAGGGTGCGTGTGTGTGTATGAGAGAGAGGGTGCGTGTGTGTGTATGAGAGAGAGGGTGCGTGTGTGTATGAGAGAGAGGGTGCGTGTGTGTGTGTGAGAGAGGGGGGTGTGTGTATGAGAGAGAGGGGGGTGTGTGTATGAGAGAGAGGGGGTGTGTGTATGAGAGAGAGGTGGTGTGTGTGTGTGTGTATGAGAGAGAGGTGGTGTGTGTGTGTGTGTGTGTGTGTATGAGAGAGAGGGGGTGTGTGTGTGTATGAGAGAGAGGGTGTGTGTGTGTGTGTGTGTGTATGAGAGAGAGGTGGTGTGTGTGTGTGTGTGTGTGTATGAGAGAGAGAGGGTGTGTGTGTATGAGAGAGAGGGGGTGTGTGTGTATGAGAGAGAGGGGGTGTGTGTGTGTATGAGAGAGAGGGTGTGTGTGTGTGTGTGTGTATGAGAGAGAGGTGGTGTGTGTGTGTGTATGAGAGAGAGGGTGTGTGTGTGTATGAGAGAGAGGGTGTGTGTGTGTGTGTGTATGAGAGAGGGTGTGTGTGTGTGTGTGTGTGTATGAGAGAGGGGGTGTGTGTGTGTGTGTATGAGAGAGAGGGTGTGTGTGTGTGTGTATGAGAGAGAGGTGGTGTGTGTGTGTGTGTATGAGAGAGAGGTGGTGTGTGTGTGTGTGTGTGTGTATGAGAGAGAGGGTGTGTGTGTGTATGAGAGAGAGGGTGTGTGTGTGTATGAGAGGGAGGGTGTGTGTGTGTGTGTGTATGAGAGAGAGGGTGTGTGTGTGTGTGTGTGTGTATGAGAGAGAGGGTGTGTGTGTGTATGAGAGAGAGGGTGCGTGTGTGTGTATGAGAGAGAGGGTGCGTGTGTGTGTATGAGAGAGAGGGTGCGTGTGTGTGTATGAGAGAGAGGGTGCGTGTGTGTATGAGAGAGAGGGTGCGTGTGTGTATGAGAGAGAGGGTGCGTGTGTGTATGAGAGAGAGGGTGCGTGTGTGTGTGTGAGAGAGGGGGGTGTGTGTATGAGAGAGAGGGGGGTGTGTGTATGAGAGAGAGGGGGTGTGTGTATGAGAGAGAGGTGGTGTGTGTGTGTGTGTATGAGAGAGAGGTGGTGTGTGTGTGTGTGTGTGTGTGTATGAGAGAGAGGGGGTGTGTGTGTGTGTGTGTATGAGAGAGAGGTGGTGTGTGTGTGTGTGTGTGTGTATGAGAGAGAGGGGGTGTGTGTGTGTATGAGGGAGAGGGTGTGTGTGTGTGTGTGTATGAGAAAAAGGGGGTGTGTGTGTGTATGAGAGAGAGGGGGTGTGTGTGTGTGTATGAGAGAGAGGGGGTGTGTGTGTATGAGAGAGAGGGCGTGTGTGTGTGTGTGTATGAGAGAGAAGGTGTGTGTGTGTGTGTGTATGAGAGAGAGGTGGTGTGTGTGTGTGTGTGTGTATGAGAGAGAGGTGGTGTGTGTGTGTGTGTGTGTGTATGAGAGAGAGGTGGTGTGTGTGTGTGTGTGTGTATGAGAGAGAGGTGGTGTGTGTATGAGAGAGAGGGTGTGTGTGTGTGTGTGTATGAGAGAGAGGGTGTGTGTGTGTGTGTGTATGAGAGAGAGGGTGTGTGTGTGTGTGTGTGTATGAGAGAGAGGGTGTGTGTGTGTGTGTGTATGAGAGAGAGGGTGTGTGTGTGTGTGAGAGAGATGGGGTGTGTGTGTGTGTGTGTGTATGAGAGAGAGGGTGTGTGTGTGTGTGTATGAGAGAGAGGGTGTGTGTGTGTGTGTGTGTATGAGAGAGAGGGTGTGTGTGTGTGTGTATGAGAGAGAGGGTGTGTGTGTGTGTGTATGAGAGAGGGTGTGTGTGTGTGTGTGTGTGTATGAGAGAGGGGGTGTGTGTGTATGAGAGAGAGGGGGTGTGTGTGTGTGTGTGTGTATGAGAGAGAGGGGGTGTGTGTGTGTGTATGAGAGAGAGGGGGTGTGTGTGTGTGTGTGTATGAGAGAGAGGGGGTGTGTGTGTGTGTATGAGAGAGAGGGGGTGTGTGTGTATGAGAGAGAGGGTGTGTGTGTGTGTATGAGAGAGAGGGTGTGTGTGTGTGTGTATGAGAGAGAGGTGGTGTGTGTGTGTGTGTGTATGAGAGAGAGGTGGTGTGTGTGTGTGTGTGTGTGTATGAGAGAGAGGTGGTGTGTGTGTGTGTGTGTATGAGAGAGAGGTGGTGTGTGTATGAGAGAGAGGGTGTGTGTGTGTGTGTGTATGAGAGAGAGGGTGTGTGTGTGTGTGTGTATGAGAGAGAGGGTGTGTGTGTGTGTGTGTATGAGAGAGAGGGTGTGTGTGTGTGTGTGTGTATGAGAGAGAGGGTGTGTGTGTGTGTGTGTATGAGAGAGAGGGTGTGTGTGTGTGTGTATGAGAGAGAGGGTGTGTGTGTGTGTGTGTGTGTATGAGAGAGAGGGTGTGTGTGTGTGTGTGTATATGAGAGAGAGGGTGTGTGTGTGTGTGTGTGTGTATGAGAGAGAGGGGGTGTGTGTGTGTAATAGAGAGAGGGTGTGTGTGTGTGTGTGCATGAGAGAGAGGGGGTGTGTGTGTGTGTATGAGAGAGAGGGTGTGTGTGTGTGTGTGTGTATGAGAGAGAGGGTGTGTGTGTGTGTGTGAGAGGGAGAGGGTGTGTGTGTGTGTATGAGAGAGAGGGGGTGTGTGTGTGTGTATGAGAGAGAGGGTGTGTGTGTGTGTATGAGAGAGAGGGGGTGTGTGTATGAGAGAGAGGGTGTGTGTGTGTGTATGAGAGAGAGGGTGTGTGTGTGTATGTGAGAGAGGGGGTGTGTGTGTGTATGAGAGAGAGGGTGTGTGTGTGTGTATTAGAGAGAGGGGGTGTGTGTATGAGAGAGAGGGGGTGTGTGTGTGTGTATGAGAGAGAGGGTGTGTGTGTGTATGTGAGAGAGGGGGTGTGTGTGTGTATGTGAGAGAGGGGGTGTGTGTGTGTATGAGAGAGAGGGGGTGTGTGTATGAGAGAGAGGGTGTGTGTGTGTGTGTATGAGAGAGAGGGGGTGTGTGTGTGTGTATGAGAGAGAGGGTGTGTGTGTGTGTGTGTATATGAGAGAGAGGGTGTGTGTGTGTGTGTGTGTATGAGAGAGAGGGTGTGTGTGTGTGTGTATGTGAGAGAGGGTGTGTGTGTGTGTGTGTATATGAGAGAGAGGGTGTGTGTGTGTGTGTGTATGAGAGAGAGGGTGTGTGTGTGTGTGTGTCTGAGAGAGAGGGTGTGTGTGTGTGTGTGTGTATATGAGAGAGAGTGTGTGTGTGTGTGTGTATATGAGAGAGAGTGTGTGTGTGTGTGTGTATGAGAGAGAGGGGGTGTGTGTGTGTGAGAGAGAGGGTGTGTGTGTATGAGAGAGAGGGGGTGTGTGTGTGTGTGAGAGAGGGTGTGTGTGTGTATGAGAGAGAGGGTGTGTGTGTGTGTGTGTGTGTGTGTGTATGAAGAGAGGGGGTGTGTGTGTGTGAGAGAGAGGGTGTGTGTGTGTATGAGAGAGAGGGGGTGTGTGTGTGTGAGAGAGAGGGGGTGTGTGTGTATGAGAGAGAGGGGGTGTGTGTGTGTATGAGAGAGAGGGGGTGTGTGTGTGTGAGGGGGTGTGTGTGTGTGAGGGTGTGTGTGTGTGTGTGAGGGTGTGTGTGTGTGTGAGGGTGTGTGTGTGTGTGAGAGGGTGTGTGTCTATGAGAGAGAGGGAGAGTGTAAGTATGAGACTGTTAGAGTGTGTGTGTATGAGAGAGGGTCTGTGTGTGTGGGTCTGTTGGAGTGTGTGTGTATGAGAGAGGGTCTGTGTGTGTGCGTCTGTTGGAGTGTGTGTGTATGAGAGAGGGATTGTGTGTGTGTATGAGAGAGGGATTGTGTGTGTGTGTATGAGAGAGGGATTGTGTGTGTGTATGAGAGAGAGGGTGTGTGTGTGTGTATGAGAGAGAGGGTGTGTGTGTGTGAGAGAGGGTGTGTGTGTATGAGAGAGGGTCTGTGTGTGTGTGTGTGTGATAGAGAGGGTGTGTGTGTGTGTATGAGAGAGAGGGTGCATGTGTGTGTATGAGAGAGAGGGTGCATGTGTGTGTATGAGAGAGAGGGTGCGTGTGTGTATGAGAGAGGGTGCGTGTGTGTGTATGAGAGAGAGGGTGCGTGTGTGTGTATGAGAGAGAGGGTGCGTGTGTGTGTATGAGAGAGGGTCTGTGTGTGTGTGTATGAGAGAGGGTCTGTGTGTACGAGAGGGGGGTGTGTGTATGAGAGAGAGGGTGTGTATGGGTATATGAGAGAGGGTCTGTGTGTGTGTGGATGAGAGAGAGGGTGTGTGTGTATGAGAGAGGGTGTGTATGTGGGTGTATGAGAGAGAGTGTGTGTGTGAGAGAGGGTATGGGGTTGTGTGTGTGTATGAGAGTGAGGGTGTGTGTGTATGAGAGTGAGGGTGTGGGTGTCTGTGTATGAGAGAGGGTCTGTGTGTGTGTATGAGAGAGAGGGTGTGTGTGTGTATGTGAGAGGGTGTGTGTGTGTGTATGAGAGAGAGGGTGTGTGTGTATGAGAGAGAGGGTGTGTGTGTATGAGAGAGAGGGTGTGTGTGTATGAGAGAGAGGGGGGTGTGTGGATGAGAGAGAGGATGTGTATGGGTATATGAGTGAGGGTGTGTGTGTGTGTGTGGATGAGAGAGAGGGTGTGTGTGTGTGGATGGATGAGAGAGAGGGTGTGTGTGTGTATGAGAGAGGGTGTGTATGTGCGTGTATGAGAGAGAGTGTGTGTATGAGAGAGGGTATGGGGTTGTGTATGTGTAAGAGAGTGAGGGTGTGTGTGTATGAGAGAGAGGGGGGTGTGTGGATGAGAGAGAGGATGTGTATGGGTATATGAGAGAGGGTGTGTGTGTGTGTGTGGATGAGAGAGAGGGTGTGTGTGTGTGAATGGATGAGAGAGGGTGTGTGTGTATGAGAGAGGGTGTGTATGTGGGTGTATGAGAGAGAGTGTGTGTATGAGAGAGGGTATGGGGTTGTGTATGTGTATGAGAGTGAGGGTGTGTGTGTATGGGGGGGTGTGTGTATGAGAGAGTGAGTGTGTGTATGTGAGAGAGGGAGAGTGTAGGTATGAGACTGTTGGAGTGTGTGTGTATGAGAGAGGGTCTGTGTGTGTGTGGGTCTGTTGGAGTGTGTGTGTGCGTATGAGAGAGTGTGTATGTGTGTGCGTATGAGAGAGTGTGCATGTGTGTGCGTATGAGAGAGTGTGTGTGCGCGTATGAGAGAGTGTGTGTGTGCGTATGAGAGAGTGTGTGTGTGTGCGTATGAGAGAGTGTGTGTGTGTGCGTATGAGAGAGTGTGTGTGCGCGTATGAGAGAGTGTGTGTGTGTGTGTGCGTATGAGAGAGTGTGTGTGTGTGTGTGCATATGAGAGAGTGTGTGTGTGTGCGTATGAGAGAGTGTGTGTGCGCGTATGAGAGAGTGTGTGTGTGTGTGCGTATGAGAGAGTGTGTGTGTGTGTGTGCGTATGAGAGAGTGTGTGTGTGTGTGTGCGTATGAGAGAGTGTGTGTGTGTGTGCGCGTATGAGAGAGTGTGTGTGTGTGTGTGCGCGCATGAGAGAGTGTGTGTGTGTGCGTGCGTATGAGAGAGTGTGTGTGCGTGCGTGTGTGCGTGCGTGCGTATGAGAGAGTGTGCGTGCGCGTATGAGAGAGTGTGTGTGTGTGCGTGCGTATGAGAGAGTGTGTGTGCGTGCGTATGAGAGAGGGTCTGTGTGTGTGTATGAGAGAGGGTCTGTGTGTGTGTATGAGAGAGGGTCTGTGTGTGTGTATGAGAGAGGGGGTGTGTGTGTGAGAGAGGGTCTGTGTGTGTGTGAGAGATGGTCTGTGTGTGTGTATGAGAGAGGGTCTGTGTGTGTGTGTATGTGAGAGGGTCTGTGTGTGTGTATGAGAGAGGGTCTGTGTGTGTGTATGAGAGAGAGGGGGTGTGTGTGTGTATGAGAGAGGGGGTGTGTATGTGGGTGTATGAGAGAGAGGGTCTGTGTGTGTGTATGAGAGAGGGTCTGTGTGTGTGTATGAGAGAGAGGGGGTGTGTGTGTGTATGAGAGAGGGGGTGTGTATGTGGGTGTATGAGAGAGAGGGTCTGTGTGTGTGTATGAGAGAGAGGGTGTGTGTGTGTGTATGAGAGAGAGGGGTGTGTGTGTGTGTATGAGAGAGGGGGTGTGTATGTGGGTGTATGAGAGAGAGGGTCTGTGTGTGTGTATGAGAGAGAGGGGGTGTGTATGTGGGTGTATGAGAGAGAGGGTCTGTGTGTGTGTATGAGAGAGAGGGTGTGTGTGTGTGTGTATGAGAGAGAGGGGGTGTGTGTGTGTGTATGAGAGAGAGGGGGTGTGTATGTGGGTGTATGAGAGAGAGGGTCTGTGTGTGTGTATGAGAGAGAGGGTGTGTGTGTGTGTGTATGAGAGAGAGGGTGTGTGTGTGTGTGTATGAGAGAGAGGGGGTGTGTATGTGGGTGTATGAGAGAGAGGGGGTGTGTGTGTGTATGAGAGAGAGGGTGTGTGTGTGTGTATAAGAGAGAGGGGGTGTGTGTGTGTATGAGAGAGAGGGGGTGTGTGTGTGTATGAGAGAGAGGGGGGTGTGTGTGTGTATGAGAGAGAGGGGTGTGTGTGTGTATGAGAGAGGGGGTGTGTGTGTGTATGAGAGAGAGGGGGTGTGTGTGTGTATGAGAGAGAGGGTGTGGGTGTGTGTGTGTATGAGAGAGAGGGTGTGGGTGTGTGTGTGTATGAGAGAGAGGGTGTGGGTGTGTGTGTGTATGAGAGAGGGATTGTGTGTGTATAAGAGAGGGATTGTGTGTGTGTATGAGAGAGAGGGATTGTGTGTGTGTATGAGAGAGAGGGTGTGTGTGTGTGTATGAGAGAGAGGGTGTGTGTGTGTGTATGAGAGAGAGGGTGTGTGTGTGTGTATGAGAGAGAGGGTGTGTGTGTGTGTATGAGAGAGAGGGTGTGTGTGTGTGTATGAGAGAGAGGGTGTGTGTGTGTGTATGAGAGAGAGGGTGTGTGTGTGTGTGTATGAGAGAGAGGGTGTGTGTGTGTGTGTATGAGAGAGAGGGTGTGTGTGTGCGTGCGTATGAGACAGTGTGTGTGCGTGCGTTTGAGAGAGGGTCAGTGTGTGTGTGTGTGTGGGTATGTTGGAGTGTGTGTGTATGAGAGAGGGTCTGTGTGTGTGCATATGAGAGAGTGTCTGTGCGTGTGTGTGTATGAGAGAGGGTGTGTGTGTGTGTGTGTATGAGAGAGGGTCTGTGTGTGTGTGAGAGAGTGAGTGTGTGTGTATGTGAGAGAGGGAGAGTGTAAGTATGAGACTGTTGGAGTGTGTGTGGGGGTCTGTTGGAGTGTGTGTGTGTAGAAGAGAGGGTCTGTGTGTGTGTGTGTGTGTGAGAGAGGGTGTGTGTGTGTGTATGAGAGAGGGTCTGTGTGTGTGTGTGTGAGAGAGGGTCTTTGTGTGTGTGAGAGAGGGTCTGTGTGTGTGTGTATGAGAGAGAGGGTGTGTGTGTGTGTGTATGAGAGAGAGGGTGTGTGTGTGTATGAGAGAGGGTGTGTGTGTGTGTGTGTGTATGAGAGAGAGGGTGTGTGTGTGTATGAGAGAGAGGGTGTGTGTGTATGTGGGTGTATGAGAGTGAGGGCGTGTGTGTATGAGAGAGAGGGTGTGGGTGTGTGTGTGTATGAGAGAGGGTCTGTGTGTGTGTGAGAGAATGTGTGTGTGTGTATGAGAGCGGGTGTGTGTGTGTATGAGAGAGGGTCTGTGTGTGTGTGTATGAGAGAGGGTGTGTGTGTGTGTGTATGAGAGAGGGACAGTGTGTGTGTATGAGAGAGGGTCGGTGTGTGTGTGTATGAGAGAGGGTCTGTGTGTGTGTGTATGAGAGAGAGGGTGTGTGTGTGTATGAGAGAGAGGGTGTGTGTGTGTATGAGAGAGGGTCTGTGTGTGTGTGTGTGAGAGAGGGTGTGTGTGTGTGTATGAGAGAGGGTCTGTGTGTGTGTGTGTGAGAGAGGGTCTGTGTGTGTGTGTATGAGAGAGAGGGTGTGTGTGTGTGTGTATGAGAGAGAGGGTGTGTGTGTGTATGAGAGAGGGTGTGTGTGTGTGTGTGTGTATGAGAGAGAGGGTGAGTGTGTGTATGAGAGAGAGGGTGTGTGTGTATGTGGGTGTATGAGAGTGAGGGCGTGTGTGTATGAGAGAGAGGGTGTGGGTGTGTGTGTGTATGAGAGAGGGTCTGTGTGTGTGAGAGAATGTGTGTGTGTGTATGAGAGCGGGTGTGTGTGTGTATGAGAGAGGGTCTGTGTGTGTGTGTATGAGAGAGGGTGTGTGTGTGTGTGTATGAGAGAGGGACAGTGTGTGTGTATGAGAGAGGGTCGGTGTGTGTGTGTATGAGAGAGGGTCTGTGTGTGTGTGTATGAGAGAGAGGGTGTGTGTGTGTATGAGAGAGAGGGGGTGTGTGTGTGTGTGTATGAGAGAGAGGGTGTGTGTGTGTGTGTGTATGAGAGAGAGGGTGTGTGTGTGTGTGTGTATGAGAGAGAGGGTGTGTGTGTGTATGAGAGAGAGGGTGTGTGTGTGTGTATGAGAGAGGGTCTGTGTGTGTGTGTATGAGAGAGGGTGTGTGTATGTGTGTATGAGAGAGAGGGTGTGTGTGTGTGTATGTGAGAGAGGGTGTGTGTGTGTGTATGAGAGAGAGGGTGTGTGTGTGTGTGTATGAGAGAGAGGGTGTGTGTGTGTGTGTGTATGAGAGAGAGGGGGTGTGTGTGTGTGTGTATGAGAGAGAGGGTGTGTGTGTGTGTGTGTATGAGAGAGAGGGGGTGTGTGTGTGTGTATGAGAGAGAGGGTGTGTGTGTGTATGAGAGAGAGGGTGTGTGTGTGTATGAGAGAGGGTCTGTGTGTGTGTGTATGAGAGAGGGTCTGTGTGTGTGTGTATGAGAGAGAGGGTGTGTGTGTGTGTATGAGAGAGAGGGTGTGTGTGTGTGTGTATGAGAGAGAGGGGGTGTGTGTGTGTGTGTATGAGAGAGAGGGTGTGTGTGTGTGTGTATGAGAGAGAGGGTGTGGGTGTGTGTGTATGAGAGAGGGTCTGTGTGTGTGTATGAGAGAGAGGGGGTGTGTGTGTGTATGAGAGAGAGGTGTGTGTGTGTATGTGTATGAGAGAGAGAGGGTGTGTGTGTGTGTGTATGAGAGAGAGGGTGTGGGTGTGTGTGTATGAGAGAGGGTCTGTGTGTGTGTATGAGAGAGAGGGGGTGTGTGTGTGTATGAGAGAGAGGTGTGTGTGTGTATGTGTATGAGAGAGAGAGGGTGTGTGTGTGTGTGTATGAGAGAGAGGGGGTGTGTGTGTGTATGAGAGAGAGGGGGTGTGTGGATGAGAGAGGGGGTGTGTGGATGAGAGAGGGGGTGTGTGTGTGTATGAGAGAGAGGGTGTGGGTGTGTGTGTGAGAGAGAGAGGGTGTGTGTGTGTGTGTATGAGAGAGAGGGGGTGTGTGTGTGTATGAGAGAGAGGGTGTGTGTGTGTGTATGAGAGAGAGGGGGTGTGTGTGTGTATGAGAGAGAGGGGGTGTGTGGATGAGAGAGGGGGTGTGTGGATGAGAGATGGGGTGTGTGTGTGTGTGAGAGAGAGAGGGGGTGTGTGTGTGTATGAGAGAGAGGGGGTGTGTGTGTGAGAGAGAGAGGGGGTGTGTGTGTGGATGAGAGATGGGGTGTGTGTGTGTGTGAGAGAGAGAGGGGGTGTGTGTGTGTATGAGAGAGAGGGGGTGTGTGTGTGAGAGAGAGAGGGGGTGTGTGTGTGTATGAGAGAGAGGGGGTGTGTGTGTGTATGAGAGAGAGGGGGTGTGTGTGTGTATGAGAGAGAGGGGGTGTGTGTGTGTATGAGAGAGAGGGGGTGTGTGTGTGTATGAGAGAGGGGGTGTGTATGTGTGTGTATGAGAGAGAGGGGGTGTGTGTGTGTATGAGAGAGAGGGTGTGGGTGTGTGTATGAGAGAGAGGGGGTGTGTGTGTGTATGAGAGAGAGGGGGTGTGTGGATGAGAGAGGGGGTGTGTGTGTGTGTGAGAGAGAGAGGGGGTGTGTGTGTGTATGAGAGAGAGGGGGTGTGTGTGTGTATGAGAGAGAGGGGGTGTGTGTGTGAGAGAGAGAGGGGGTGTGTGTGTGTATGAGAGAGAGGGGGTGTGTGTGTGTATGAGAGAGAGGGGGTGTGTGTGTGTATGAGAGAGAGGGGGTGTGTGTGTGTATGAGAGAGAGGGGGTGTGTGTGTGTATGAGAGAGGGGGTGTGTATGTGTGTGTATGAGAGAGAGGGGGTGTGTGTGTGTATGAGAGAGAGGGTGTGGGTGTGTGTATGAGAGAGAGGGGGTGTGTGTGTGTATGAGAGAGAGGGGGTGTGTGGATGAGAGAGGGGGTGTGTGTGTGTGTGAGAGAGAGAGGGGGTGTGTGTGTGTATGAGAGAGAGGGGGTGTGTGTGTGAGAGAGAGAGGGGGTGTGTGTGTGTATGAGAGAGAGGGGGTGTGTGTGTGTATGAGAGAGAGGGGGTGTGTGTGTGTATGAGAGAGGGGGTGTGTATGTGTGTGTATGAGAGAGAGGGGGTGTGTGTGTGTATGAGAGAGAGGGTGTGGGTGTGTGTGTATGAGAGAGAGGGGGTGTGTGTGTGTATGAGAGAGAGGGTGTGGGTGTGTGTATGAGAGAGAGGGGGTGTGTGTGTGTATGAGAGAGAGGGGGTGTGTGTGTATGAGAGAGAGGGTGTGTGTGTGTATGAGAGAGAGGGTGTGTGTGTGTGTGTGTATGAGAGAGAGGGGGTGTGTGTGTGTATGAGAGAGAGGGTGTGTGTGTGTGTATATGAGAGAGAGGGAGTGTGTGTGTATGAGAGAGGGTCTGTGTGTGTGTATGAGACAGGGATTGTGTGTGTGTATGAGAGAGAGGGTGTGGGTGTGTGTGTGTATGAGAGAGGGTCTGTGTGTGTGTGTGTGTATGAGAGGGTCTGTGTGTGTGTGTATGAGAGAGAGGGTGTGTGTGTGTGTATGAGAGAGAGGGGGTGTGTGTGTGTATGAGAGAGAGGGGGTGTGTGGATGAGAGAGGGGGTGTGTGGATGAGAGAGGGGGTGTGTGTGTGTGTGAGAGAGAGAGGGTGTGTGTGTGTGTGTATGAGAGAGAGGGGGTGTGTGTGTGAGAGAGAGAGGGGGTGTGTGTGTGTATGAGAGAGAGGGGGGTGTGTGTGTGTATGAGAGAGAGGGGGTGTGTGTGTGTATGAGAGAGGGGGTGTGTATGTGTGTGTATGAGAGAGAGGGGGTGTGTGTGTATGAGAGAGAGGGTGTGGGTGTGTGTATGAGAGAGAGGGGGTGTGTGTGTGTATGAGAGAGAGGGGGTGTGTGGATGAGAGAGGGGGTGTGTGTGTGTGTGAGAGAGAGAGGGGGTGTGTGTGTGTATGAGAGAGAGGGGGTGTGTGTGTGAGAGAGAGAGGGGGTGTGTGTGTGTATGAGAGAGAGGGTGTGTGTGTGTGTATGAGAGAGAGGGGGTGTGTGTGTATGAGAGAGAGGGTGTGTGTGTGTGTGTGTATGAGAGAGAGGGGGTGTGTGTGTGTATGAGAGAGAGGGTGTGTGTGTGTGTATATGAGAGAGAGGGAGTGTGTGTGTATGAGAGAGGGTCTGTGTGTGTGTATGAGACAGGGATTGTGTGTGTGTATGAGAGAGAGGGTGTGGGTGTGTGTGTGTATGAGAGAGGGTCTGTGTGTGTGTGTGTGTATGAGAGGGTCTGTGTGTGTGTGTATGAGAGAGAGGGTGTGTGTGTGTGTATGAGAGAGAGGGGGTGTGTGTGTGTATGAGAGAGAGGGGGTGTGTGTGTGAGAGAGAGAGGGGGTGTGTGTGTGAGAGAGAGAGGGGGTGTGTGTGTGTATGAGAGAGAGGGGGTGTGTGTGTGTATGAGAGAGAGGGGGTGTGTGTGTGTATGAGAGAGGGGGTGTGTATGTGTGTGTATGAGAGAGAGGGGGTGTGTGTGTGTATGAGAGAGAGGGTGTGGGTGTGTGTATGAGAGAGAGGGTGTGTGTGTGTGTATGAGAGAGAGGGTGTGTGTGTGTGTATGAGAGAGAGGGGGTGTGTGTGTGTATGAGAGAGAGGGGGTGTGTGTGTATGAGAGAGAGGGTGTGGGTGTGTGTGTATGAGAGAGAGGGTGTGGGTGTGTGTATGAGAGAGAGGGGGTGTGTGTGTGTATGAGAGAGAGGGGGTGTGTGTGTGTGAGAGAGAGTGTGTGTGTGTGTGTATGAGAGAGAGGGTGTGTGTGTGTGTGTGTGTGTATGAGAGAGAGGGGGTGTGTGTGTGTATGAGAGAGAGGGGGTGTGTGTGTGTGTATATGAGAGAGAGGGGGTGTGTGTGTATGAGAGAGAGGGGGTGTGTGTGTATGAGAGAGGGTCTGTGTGTGTGTATGAGACAGGGATTGTGTGTGTGTATGAGAGAGAGGGTGTGGGTGTGTGTGTGTATGAGAGAGAGGGGGTGTGTGTGTGTATGAGAGAGAGGGTGTGTGTGTGTGTGTATATGAGAGAGAGGGAGTGTGTGTGTATGAGAGAGGGTCTGTGTGTGTGTATGAGAGAGAGGGTGTGGGTGTGTGTATGAGAGAGAGGGGGTGTGTGGATGAGAGAGGGGGTGTGTGGATGAGAGAGGGGGTGTGTGTGTGTGAGAGAGAGAGGGGGTGTGTGTGTGTATGAGAGAGAGGGGGTGTGTGTGTGTATGAGAGAGAGGGGGTGTGTGTGTGAGAGAGAGAGGGGGTGTGTGTGTGTATGAGAGAGAGGGGGGTGTGTGTGTGTATGAGAGAGAGGGGGTGTGTGTGTGTATGAGAGAGGGGGTGTGTATGTGTGTGTATGAGAGAGAGGGGGTGTGTGTGTGTATGAGAGAGAGGGGGTGTGTGTGTGTGTGTATGAGAGAGAGGGATTGTGTGTGTGTATGAGAGAGAGGGATTGTGTGTGTGTATGAGAGAGAGGGGGTGTGTGTGTGTATGAGAGAGAGGGTGTGTGTGTGTGTATGAGAGAGAGGGTGTGTGTGTGTGTGTGTATGAGAGAGGGTGTGTGTGTGTGTGTGTGTATGAGAGAGAGGGTGTGTGTGTGTGTATGAGAGAGAGGGGGTGTGTGTGTGTATGAGAGAGAGGGGGTGTGTGTGTGTATGAGAGAGAGGGTGTGTGTGTGTGTATGAGAGAGAGGGTGTGTGTGTGTATGAGAGAGAGGGTGTGTGTGTGTATGAGAGAGAGGGTGTGGGTGTGTGTGTGTATGAGAGAGAGGGTGTGTGTGTGTATGAGAGAGAGGGTGTGTGTGTGTATGAGAGAGAGGGTGTGGGTGTGTGTGTGTATGAGGGAGAGGGTGTGTGTGTGTATGAGAGAGAGGGTGTGGGTGTGTGTGTGTATGAGAGAGAGGGGGTGTGTGTGTGTGTATGAGAGAGGGTGTGTGTGTGTGTGTATGAGAGAGAGGGTGTGTGTGTGTGGGCCTGTTGGACGTGTGTGTGTATGAGAGAGGGTCTGTGTGTGGGTGTGTGTATGAGAGAGGGATTGTGTGTGTGTATGAGAGAGAGGGTGTGTGTGTGTATGAGAGAGGGTCTGTGTGTGTGTGTGTGTATGAGAGAGGGTCTGTGTGTGTGTGTGTGTGTATGAGAGAGGGTCTGTGTGTGTGTATGAGAGAGGGGGGTGTGTGTATGAGAGAGAGGGTGTGTGTGTGTATGAGAGAGAGGGTGTGTGTGTGTGTAAGAGAGAGAGGGTCTGTGTGTGTGTGTATGAGAGATGGTGTGTGTGTGTATGACAGAGGGTCTGTGTGTGTGTGTATGAGAGAGGGTCTGTGTGTGTGTGTATGAGAGAGGGTCTGTGTGTGTGTGTGTATGAGAGAGTGTCTGTGTGTGTGCATATGAGAGAGTGTCTGTGTGTGTGTGTATGAGAGAGGGTCTGTGTGTGTGTGTATGAGAGAGGGTGTGTGTGTGTATGAGAGAGGGTCTGTGTGTGTGCATATGAGAGAGTGTCTGTGCGTGTGTGTGTATGAGAGAGGGTCTGTGTGTGTGTGAGAGAGTGAGTGTGTGTGTATGTGAGAGAGGGAGAGTGTAAGTATGAGACTGTTGGAGTGTGTGTGGGGGTCTGTTGGAGTGTGTGTGTGTATGAGAGAGGGTCTGTGTGTGTGTGTGTGTGAGAGAGGGTGTGTGTGTGTGTGAGAGAGGGTGTGTGTGTGTGTATGAGAGAGGGTGTGTGTGTGTGTATGAGAGAGGGTCTGTGTGTGTGTGTGTGAGAGAGGGTCTGTGTGTGTGTGTATGAGAGAGAGGGTGTGTGTGTGTATGAGAGAGAGGGTGTGTGTGTATGTGGGTGTATGAGAGTGAGGGCGTGTGTGTATGAGAGAGAGGGTGTGGGTGTGTGTGTGTTGGTGAGAGAGGGTGTGTGTGTGTGTATGAGAGAGGGTCTGTGTGTGTGTGTATGAGAGAGGGGGTGTGTGTGTGTGTATGAGAGAGAGGGTGTGTGTGTGTGTGTATGAGAGAGAGGGTGTGTGTGTGTGTGTATGAGAGAGAGGGTGTGTGTGTGTATGAGAGAGAGGGTGTGTGTGTATGTGGGTGTATGAGAGTGAGGGCGTGTGTGTATGAGAGAGAGGGTGTGGGTGTGTGTGTGTATGAGAGAGGGTCTGTGTGTGTGCATATGAGAGAGTGTCTGTGTGTGTGTATGAGAGAGGGTCGGTGTGTGTGTGTATGAGAGAGGGTCGGTGTGTGTGTGTGTGAGAGAGGGTCTGTGTGTGTGTGTATGAGAGAGAGGGTGTGTGTGTATGAGAGAGAGGGTGTGTGTGTGTGTATGAGAGAGGGTGTGTGTGTGTGTGTATGAGAGAGGGTGTGTGTGTGTGTGTATGAGAGAGAGGGTGTGTGTGTGTGTATGAGAGAGAGGGTGTGTGTGTGTGTATGAGAGAGAGGGTGTGTGTGTGTGTCTATGAGAGAGAGGGTGTGTGTGTGTGTATGAGAGAGAGAGTGTGTGTGTGTGTGTATGAGAGAGAGCGTGTGTGTGTGTATGAGAGAGGGTGTGTGTGTGTGTGTGTGTGTATGAGAGAGAGGGTGTGTGTGTGTATGAGAGAGGGTCTGTGTGTGTGTGTATGAGAGAGGGTCTGTGTGTGTGTGTATGAGAGAGGGTCTGTGTGTGTGTGTGAGAGAGAGGGACAGTGTGTGTGAGAGAGAGAGAGGGACAGTGTGTGTGTGTGTGAGAGAGAGAGAGGGACAGTGTGTGTGTGTGAGAGAGAGAGAGGGACAGTGTGTGTGTGTGTGAGAGAGAGAGGGACAGTGTGTGTGAGAGAGAGGGACAGTGTGTGTGTGAGAGAGAGAGGGACAGTGTGTGTGAGAGAGAGAGAGGGACAGTGTGTGTGAGAGAGAGAGAGGGACAGTGTGTGTGAGAGAGAGAGAGGGACAGTGTGTGTGTGAGAGAGAGGGACAGTGTGTGTGTGTGAGAGAGAGGGACAGTGTGTGTGTGAGAGAGAGAGGGACAGTGTGTGTGTGTGTGTGAGAGAGAGAGGGACAGTGTGTGTGTGTGTGAGAGAGAGAGAGGGACAGTGTGTGTGTATGAGAGAGAGGGACAGTGTGTGTGTGTGAGAGAGAGGGACAGTGTGTGTGTGAGAGAGAGAGAGGGACAGTGTGTGTGTGTGTGTGAGAGAGAGAGGGACAGTGTGTGTGTGTGTGAGAGAGAGAGAGGGACAGTGTGTGTGTATGAGAGAGAGGGACAGTGTGTGTGTGTGAGAGAGAGGGACAGTGTGTGTGTGAGAGAGAGAGAGGGACAGTGTTTGTGTGAGAGAGAGAGGGACAGTGTGTGTGTGAGAGAGAGAGAGGGACAGTGTTTGTGTGAGAGAGAGAGGGACAGTGTGTGTGTGTGAGAGAGAGAGGGACAGTGTGTGTGAGAGAGAGAGAGGGACAGTGTTTGTGTGAGAGAGAGAGGGACAGTGTGTGTGTGAGAGAGAGGGACAGTGTGTGTGTGTGTGAGAGAGAGGGACAGTGTGTGTGTGAGAGAGAGGGACAGTGTGTGTGTGTGAGAGAGAGGGACAGTGTGTGTGTGAGAGAGAGGGACAGTGTGTGTGTGAGAGAGGGTGTGTGTGTGTGTATGAGAGAGGGGGTGTGTGTGTGTGTGAGAGAGGAATTGTGTGTGTGTATGAGAGAGGGATTGTGTGTGTGTATGAGAGAGGGTCTATGTGTGTGTGTGTATGAGAGAGAGGGTGTGTGTGTGTGTGTATGAGAGAGGGTGTGTGTGTGTGTGTGTGTGTATGAGAGAGGGTGTGTGTGTGTGTGTGTGTATGAGAGAGAGGGTGTGTGTGTGTATGAGAGAGGGTCTGTGTGTGTGTGTATGAGAGAGGGTCTGTGTGTGTGTGTGTGTGTATGGGAGAGGGTCTGTGTGTGTGTGTGTGTATGAGAGAGGGTCTGTGTGTGTATGAGAGAGGGTCTGTGTGTGTATGAGAGAGGGTCGGTGTGTGTGTGTATGAGAGAGAGGGTGTGTGTGTGAGAGAGAGGGTGTGTGTGTGAGAGAGAGGGTGTGTGTGTGAGAGAGAGGGTGTGTGTATGAGAGAGAGGGTGTGTGTGTGTGGGTGTATGAGAGTGAGGGGGTGTGTGTGTGTGTGTGTATGAGAGTGAGGGGGTGTGTGTGTATGTGAGAGAGTGAGTGTGTGTGTATGTGAGAGAGGGTGTGTGTGTGTGAGAGAGGGAGAGTCTAAGTATGAGACTGTTGGAGTGTGTGTGTATGAGAGCGGGTCTGTGTGTGTATGAGAGAGAGGGTGTGTGTGTATGTGGGTGTATGAGAGTGAGGGCGTGTGTGTATGAGAGAGAGGGTGTGGGTGTGTGTGTATGAGAGAGGGTCTGTGTGTGTGGGTCTGTTGGAGTGCGTGTGTGTATGAGAGAGGGTCTGTGTGTGTGTGTATGAGAGAGGGAGTGTGTGTGTGGGTGTGAGAGAGCGTCTGTGTGTGTGTGTATGAGAGAGGGTCTGTGTGTGTGGGTCTGTTGGAGTGTGTGTGTATGAGAGAGGGTCTGTGTGTGTGTGGGTCTGTTGGAGTGTGTGTGTGTATGAGAGAGGGTCTGTGTGTGTGTGGGTCTGTTGGAGTGTGTGTGTGTATGAGAGAGGGGTGTGTGTGTATGAGAGAGGGTCTGTGTGTGTATGAGAGAGGGTCTGTGTGTGTGTGTATGAGAGAGGGAGTGTGTGTGTGTGTATGAGAGAGGGTCTGTGTGCGTGTGTATGAGAGAGGGTCTGTGTGTGTGTGTATGAGAGAGAGGGTCTGTGTGTGTGAGAGAGAGAGAGGGTCTGTGTGTGTGTGTATGAGAGAGAGGGTCTGTGTGTGTGAGAGAGAGAGAGGGACAGTGTGTGTGTATGAGAGAGAGGGACAGTGTGTGTGAGAGAGAGAGAGGGACAGTGTGTGTGTGAGAGAGAGGGACAGTGTGTGTGTGTGTGAGAGAGAGGGACAGTGTGTGTGTGTGAGAGAGAGGGACAGGTGTGTGTGAGAGAGGGTGTGTGTGTGTGTGTGAGAGAGGGTGTGTGTGTGTGTATGAGAGAGGGTCTGTGTGTGTGTGTGTGAGAGAGGGTCTGTGTGTGTGTGTATGAGAGAGAGGGTGTGTGTGTATGTGGGTGTATGAGAGTGAGGGCGTGTGTGTATGAGAGAGAGGGTGTGGGTGTGTGTGTGTATGAGAGAGGGTCTGTGTGTGTGCATATGAGAGAGTGTCTGTGTGTGTGTATGAGAGAGGGTCGGTGTGTGTGTGTATGAGAGAGGGTCGGTGTGTGTGTGTATGAGAGAGAGGGTGTGTGTGTGTATGAGAGAGAGGGTGTGTGTGTATGTGGGTGTATGAGAGTGAGGGCGTGTGTGTATGAGAGAGAGGGTGTGGGTGTGTGTGTGTATGAGAGAGGGTCTGTGTGTGTGTGTGTGTGAGAGAGGGTGTGTGTGTGTGTGTGAGAGAGGGTGTGTGTGTGTGTATGAGAGAGGGTCTGTGTGTGTGTGTATGAGAGAGGGGGTGTGTGTGTGTGTATGAGAGAGAGGGTGTGTGTGTGTGTGTATGAGAGAGAGGGTGTGTGTGTGTGTGTATGAGAGAGAGGGTGTGTGTGTGTATGAGAGAGAGGGTGTGTGTGTATGTGGGTGTATGAGAGTGAGGGCGTGTGTGTATGAGAGAGAGGGTGTGGGTGTGTGTGTGTATGAGAGAGGGTCTGTGTGTGTGCATATGAGAGAGTGTCTGTGTGTGTGTATGAGAGAGGGTCGGTGTGTGTGTGTATGAGAGAGGGTCGGTGTGTGTGTGTGTGAGAGAGGGTCTGTGTGTGTGTGTATGAGAGAGAGGGTGTGTGTGTATGAGAGAGAGGGTGTGTGTGTGTGTATGAGAGAGGGTGTGTGTGTGTGTGTATGAGAGAGGGTGTGTGTGTGTGTATGAGAGAGAGGGTGTGTGTGTGTGTATGAGAGAGAGGGTGTGTGTGTGTGTGTATGAGAGAGAGGGTGTGTGTGTGTGTCTATGAGAGAGAGGGTGTGTGTGTGTGTATGAGAGAGAGAGTGTGTGTGTGTGTGTATGAGAGAGTGTGTGTGTGTGTGTATGAGAGAGAGCGTGTGTGTGTGTATGAGAGAGGGTGTGTGTGTGTATGAGAGAGGGTCTGTGTGTGTGTGTATGAGAGAGGGTCTGTGTGTGTGTGTGAGAGAGAGGGACAGTGTGTGTGTGAGAGAGAGAGAGGGACAGTGTGTGTGTGTGTGAGAGAGAGAGAGGGACAGTGTGTGTGTGTGTGAGAGAGAGAGGGACAGTGTGTGTGAGAGAGAGGGACAGTGTGTGTGTGAGAGAGAGAGGGACAGTGTGTGTGAGAGAGAGAGAGGGACAGTGTGTGTGAGAGAGAGAGAGGGACAGTGTGTGTGTGAGAGAGAGGGACAGTGTGTGTGTGTGAGAGAGAGGGACAGTGTGTGTGTGAGAGAGAGAGGGACAGTGTGTGTGTGTGTGAGAGAGAGAGAGGGACAGTGTGTGTGTGTGTGAGAGAGAGAGAGGGACAGTGTGTGTGTATGAGAGAGAGGGACAGTGTGTGTGTGTGAGAAAGAGGGACAGTGTGTGTGTGAGAGAGAGAGAGGGACAGTGTGTGTGTGTGTGTGAGAGAGAGAGGGACAGTGTGTGTGTGTGTGAGAGAGAGAGAGGGACAGTGTGTGTGTGTGTGAGAGAGAGGGACAGTGTGTGTGTGTGAGAGAGAGGGACAGTTGTGTGTGAGAGAGAGGGACAGTGTGTGTGTATGAGAGAGGGTCTGTGTGTGTGCGTCTGTTGGAGTGTGTGTGTATGAGAGAGGGTCTGTGTGTGTGCGTCTGTTGGAGTGGGTGTGTGTATGAGAGAGGGTCTGTGTGTGTGCGTCTGTTGGAGTGTGTGTATGAGAGAGGGTCTGTGTGTGTGCGTCTGTTGGAGTGTGTGTGTGAGAGAGGGTCTGTGTGTGTGGGTCTGTTGGAGTGTGTGTGTATGAGAGAGGGTCTGTGTGTGGGGGGGTCTGTTGGAGTGTGTGTGCGTATGAGAGAGGGTCTGTGTGTGTGTGGGTCTGTTGGAGTGTGTGTGTATGAGAGAGGGTCTGTGTGTGTGGGTCTGTTGGAGTCTGTGTGTGTATGAGAGAGGGTCTGTGTGTGTGTATGAGAGAGGGTCTGTGTGTGTGTGTATGAGAGAGGGTCCGTGTGTGTGTGTATGAGAGAGGGTCTGAGTGTGTGTACGAGAGAGGGTCTGTGTGTGTGTGTATGAGAGAGGGTCTGTGTGTGTGTACGAGAGAGGGTCTGTGTGTGTGTGTATGAGAGAGGCTCTGTGTGTGTGTGTATGAGAGAGGGTCTGTGTGTGTGTACGAGAGAGGGTCTGTGTGTGTGTGTATGAGAGAGGGTCTGTGTGTGTGTACGAGAGAGGGTCTGTGTGTGTGTGTATGAGAGAGGGTCTGTGTGTGTGTATGAGAGAGGCTCTGTGTGTGTGTGTATGAGAGAGGGTCTGTGTGTGTGTGTATGAGAGAGGGTCTGTGTGTGTGTGTGTATCAGGGAGGGTCTGTGTGTGTGTGTATGAGAGAGAGGGACAGTGTGTGTGTGTGTGAGAGAGGGACAGTGTGTGTGTGTGTATGAGAGAGGGTCTGTGTGTGTGTGTATGAGAGAGGGTCTGTGTGTGTGTGTATGAGAGAGGGTCTGTGTGTGTGTGTGTATGAGAGAGGGTCTGTGTGTGTGTGTATGAGAGAGGGTCTGTGTGTGTGTGTATGAGAGAGGGTCTGTGTGTGTGTGTATGAGAGAGGGTCTGTGTGTGTGTGTGTGTATGAGAGAGGGTCTGTGTGTGTGTGTATGAGAGAGGGTCTGTGTGTGTGTGTATGAGAGAGGGTCTGTGTGTGTGTATGAGAGAGGGTCTGTGTGTGTGTGTATGAGAGAGGGTCTGTGTGTGTGTGTATGAGAGAGGGTCTGTGTGTGTGTGTATGAGAGAGGGTCTGTGTGTGTGTGTATGAGAGAGGGTCTGTGTGTGTGTGTGTATGAGAGAGGGTCTGTGTGTGTGTGTATGAGAGAGAGGGACAGTGTGTGTGTGTGTGTGAGAGAGGGACAGTGTGTGTGTGTGTATGAGAGAGGGTCTGTGTGTGTGTGTATGAGAGAGGGTCTGTGTGTGTGTGTGTATGAGAGAGGGTCTGTGTGTGTGAGAGAGAGAGAGGGACAGTGTGTGTGTGTGAGAGAGAGGGACAGTGTGTGTGAGAGAGAGAGAGGGACAGTGTTTGTGTGAGAGAGAGAGGGACAGTGTGTGTGTGAGAGAGAGGGACAGTGTGTGTGTGTGTGAGAGAGAGGGACAGTGTGTGTGTGAGAGAGAGGGACAGTGTGTGTGTGTGAGAGAGAGGGACAGTGTGTGTGTGAGAGAGAGGGACAGTGTGTGTGTGAGAGAGGGTGTGTGTGTGTGAGAGAGAGAGGGACAGTGTGTGTGTTTGTGTGAGAGAGAGAGGGACAGTGTGTGTGTGTGTGAGAGAGAGAGAGGGACAGTGTGTGTGTATGAGAGAGAGGGACAGTGTGTGTGTGTGAGAGAGAGGGACAGTGTGTGTGTGAGAGAGAGAGAGGGACAGTGTGTGTGTGTGTGTGAGAGAGAGAGGGACAGTGTGTGTGTGTGTGAGAGAGAGAGAGGGACAGTGAGTGTGTGTGTGAGAGAGAGGGACAGTGTGTGTGTGTGAGAGAGAGGGACAGTTGTGTGTGAGAGAGAGGGACAGTGTGTGTGTATGAGAGAGGGTCTGTGTGTGTGTATGAGAGAGGGTCGGTGTGTGTGTGTATGAGAAAGGGTCGGTGTGTGTGTTTATGAGAGAGGGTCTGTGTGTGTGTGTATGAGAGAGGGTCTGTGTGTGTGTGTGAGAGAGGGTCGGTGTGTGTGTGTATGAGAGAGGGTCTGTGTGTGTGTGTATGAGAGAGGGTCTGTGTGTGTGTGTATGAGAGAGGGTCTGTGTGTGTGTGTATGAGAAAGGGTCGGTGAGTGTGTTTATGAGAGAGTGTCTGTGTGTGTGTGTATGAGAGAGGGTCTGTGTGTGTGTGTGAGAGAGGGTCGGTGTGTGTGTGTATGAGAGAGGGTCTGTGTGTGTGTGTATGAGAGAGGGTCTGTGTGTGTGTGTATGAGAGAGGGTCTGTGTGTGTGTGTATGAGAGAGGGTCTGTGTGTGTGTGTATGAGAGAGGGTCTGTGTGTGTGTGTATGAGAAAGGGTCGGTGAGTGTGTTTATGAGAGAGTGTCTGTGTGTGTGTGTATGAGAGAGGGTCTGTGTGTGTGTGTGAGAGAGGGTCGGTGTGTGTGTGTATGAGAGAGGGTCTGTGTGTGTGTGTATGAGAGAGGGTCTGTGTGTGTGTGTATGAGAGAGGGTCTGTGTGTGTGTGTGAGAGAGAGGGACAGTGTGTGTGAGAGAGAGAGAGGGACAGTGTGCGTGTGTGAGAGAGAGAGAGGGACAGTGTGTGTGTGTATGAGAGAGAGGGACAGTGTGTGTGTGTGAGAGAGAGAGGGACAGTGTGCGTGAGAGAGAGAGAGGGACAGTGTGTGTGTGTGAGAGAGAGGGACAGTGTGTGTGAGAGAGAGAGAGGGACAGTGTTTGTGTGAGAGAGAGAGGGACAGTGTGTGTGTGAGAGAGAGGGACAGTGTGTGTGTGTGTGAGAGAGAGGGACAGTGTGTGTGTGAGAGAGAGGGACAGTGTGTGTGTGAGAGAGAGGGACAGTGTGTGTGTGTGTATGAGAGAGGGTGTGTGTGTGTGTGTGTGTGAGAGAGGAATTGTGTGTGTGTATGAGAGAGGGATTGTGTGTGTGTATGAGAGAGGGGGTGTGTGTGTGTATGAGAGAGGGGGTGTGTGTGTGTATGAGAGAGGGATTGTGTGTGTGTATGAGAGAGGGGGTGTGTGTGTGTATGAGAGAGGGGGTGTGTGTGTGTATGAGAGAGGGTGTGTGTGTGTGTGTATGAGAGAGGGTGTGTGTGTGTGTGTGTGTATGAGAGAGAGGGTGTGTGTGTGTGTGTATGAGAGAGGGTGTGTGTGTGTGTGTGTATGTGAGAGTGAGTGTGTGTGTGTGTGTATGTGAGAGAGTGAGTCTGTGTGTATGTGAGAGAGGGAGAGTGTAAGTATGAGACTGTTGGAGTGTGTGTATGAGAGAGGGTCTGTGTGTGTATGAGAGAGGGTCTGTATGTGTGTAGGTATGTTGGAGTGTTTGTTTGTGTATGAGAGAGGGTCTGTGTGTGTGGGTCTGTTGGTGTGAGTGTGTGCGTGTATGAGAGAGGGTCTGTGTGTGTGTGTATGAGAGAGGGTCTGTGTGTGTGTGTATGAGAGAGGGTCTGTGTGTGTGCGTCTGTTGGAGTGTGTGTGTATGAGAGAGGGTCTGTGTGTGTGCGTCTGTTGGAGTGTGTGTGTGTATGAGAGAGGGTCTGTGTGTGTGCGTCTGTTGGAGTGTGTGTGTGAGAGGGTCTGTGTGTGTGGGTCTGTTGGAGTGTGTGTGTATGAGAGAGGGTCTGTGTGTGTGCGTCTGTTGGTGTGAGTGTGTGTGTGTATGAGAGAGGGTCTGTGTGTGTGTGTATGAGAGAGGGTCTGTGTGTGTGTGTATGAGAGAGGGTCTGTGTGTGTGCGTCTGTTGGAGTGTGTGTGTATGAGAGAGGGTCTGTGTGTGTGCGTCTGTTGGAGTGTGTGTGTGTATGAGAGAGGGTCTGTGTGTGTGCGTCTGTTGGAGTGTGTGTGTGAGAGAGGGTCTGTGTGTGTGGGTCTGTTGGAGTGTGTGTGTATGAGAGAGGGTCTGTGTGTGTGCGTCTGTTGGAGTGGGTGTGTGTATGAGAGAGGGTCTGTGTGTGTGCGTCTGTTGGAGTGTGTGTGTGAGAGAGGGTCTGTGTGTGTGGGTCTGTTGGAGTGTGTGTGTATGAGAGAGGGTCTGTGTGTGTGTGTATGAGAGTGGGTCTGTGTGTGGGGGGGTCTGTTGGAGTGTGTGTGCGTATGAGAGAGGGTCTGTGTGTGTGTGGGTCTGTTGGAGTGTGTGTGTATGAGAGAGGGTCTGTGTGTGTGGGTCTGTTGGAGTCTGTTTGTGTATGAGAGAGGGTCTGTGTGTGTGTATGAGAGAGGGTCTGTGTGTGTGTGTATGAGAGAGGGTCCGTGTGTGTGTGTATGAGAGAGGGTCTGAGTGTGTGTACGAGAGAGGGTCTGTGTGTGTGTGTATGAGAGAGGGTCTGTGTGTGTGTACGAGAGAGGGTCTGTGTGTGTGTGTATGAGAGAGGCTCTGTGTGTGTGTGTATGAGAGAGGGTCTGTGTGTGTGTGTATGAGAGAGGGTCTGTGTGTGTGTGTATGAGAGAGGGTCTGTGTGTGTGTACGAGAGAGGGTCTGTGTGTGTGTGTATGAGAGAGGGTCTGTGTGTGTGTACGAGAGAGGGTCTGTGTGTGTGTGTATGAGAGAGGGTCTGTGTGTGTGTATGAGAGAGGCTCTGTGTGTGTGTGTATGAGAGAGGGTCTGTGTGTGTGTGTATGAGAGATGGTCTGTGTGTGTGTGTGTATGAGAGAGGGTCTGTGTGTGTGTGTATGAGAGAGAGGGACAGTGTGTGTGTGTGTGAGAGAGGGACAGTGTGTGTGTGTGTATGAGAGAGGGTCTGTGTGTGTGTGTATGAGAGAGGGTCTGTGTGTGTGTGTATGAGAGAGGGTCTGTGTGTGTGTGTGTATGAGAGAGGGTCTGTGTGTGTGTGTATGAGAGAGGGTCTGTGTGTGTGTGTGTATGAGAGAGGGTCTGTGTGTGTGTGTATGAGAGAGGGTCTGTGTGTGTGTATGAGAGAGGGTCTGTGTGTGTGTGTATGAGAGAGGGTCTGTGTGTGTGTGTATGAGAGAGGGTCTGTGTGTGTGTGTATGAGAGAGGGTCTGTGTGTGTGTGTGTATGAGAGAGGGTCTGTGTGTGTGTGTATGAGAGAGAGGGACAGTGTGTGTGTGTGTGTGAGAGAGGGACAGTGTGTGTGTGTGTATGAGAGAGGGTCTGTGTGTGTGTGTATGAGAGAGGGTCTGTGTGTGTGTGTGTATGAGAGAGGGTCTGTGTGTGTGAGAGAGAGAGAGGGACAGTGTGTGTGTGTGAGAGAGAGGGACAGTGTGTGTGAGAGAGAGAGAGGGACAGTGTTTGTGTGAGAGAGAGAGGGACAGTGTGTGTGTGAGAGAGAGGGACAGTGTGTGTGTGTGTGAGAGAGAGGGACAGTGTGTGTGTGAGAGAGAGGGACAGTGTGTGTGTGTGAGAGAGAGGGACAGTGTGTGTGTGAGAGAGAGGGACAGTGTGTGTGTGAGAGAGGGTGTGTGTGTGTGTATGAGAGAGGGTGTGTGTGTGTGTGTGTGAGAGAGGAATTGTGTGTGTGTATGAGAGAGGGATTGTGTGTGTGTATGAGAGAGGGGGTGTGTGTGTGTATGAGAGAGGGTGTGTGTGTGTGTATGAGAGAGGAATTGTGTGTGTGTATGAGAGAGGAATTGTGTGTGTGTATGAGAGAGGGATTGTGTATGTGTATGAGAGAGGGTGTGTGTGTGTGTGTATGAGAGAGGGTCTGTGTGTGTGTATGAGAGAGGGTCTGCGTGTGTGTGAGAGAGGGTCTGTGTGTGTGTGTGTGTGTGTATGAGAGAGGGTCTGTGTGTGTGTGTGTGTATGAGAGAGGGTCTGTGTGTGTGTGTGTGTGTGTATGAGAGAGGGTCTGTGTGTGTGTGTATGAGAGAGGGTCTGTGTGTGTGTGTGTGTGTGTGTATGAGAGAGGGTCTGTGTGTGTGTGTGAGAGAGGGTCTGTGTGTGTGTGTATGAGAGAGGGTCTGTGTGTGTGTATGAGAGAGGGTCTGTGTGTGTGTGTATGAGAGAGGGTCTGTGTGTGTGTGTATGAGAGAGGGTCTGTGTGTGTGGGTCTGTTGGAGTGTGTGTGTATGAGAGAGGGTCTGTGTGTGTGTGGGTCTGTTGGAGTGTGTGTGTGTATGAGAGAGGGTCTGTGTGTGTGTGGGTCTGTTGGAGTGTGTGTGTGTATGAGAGAGGGTCTGTGTGTGTGTGGGTCTGTTGGAGTGTGTGTGTGTATGAGAGAGGGGTGTGTGTGTATGAGAGAGGGTCTGTGTGTGTATGAGAGAGTGTCTGTATGTGTGTAGGTATGTTGGAGTGTTTGTTTGTGTATGAGAGAGGGGTGTGTGTATGAGAGAGGGTCTGTGTGTGTGTGTATGAGAGAGGGAGTGTGTGTGTGTGTATGAGAGAGGGTCTGTGTGCGTGTGTATGAGAGAGGGTCTGTGTGTGTGTGTATGAGAGAGAGGGTCTGTGTGTGTGAGAGAGAGAGAGGGACAGTGTGTGTGTATGAGAGAGAGGGACAGTGTGTGTGAGAGAGAGAGAGGGACAGTGTGTGTGTGAGAGAGAGGGACAGTGTGTGTGTGTGTGAGAGAGAGGGACAGTGTGTGTGTGAGAGAGAGGGACAGTGTGTGTGTGTGAGAGAGAGGGACAGTGTGTGTGTGAGAGAGAGGGACAGTGTGTGTGTAAGAGAGAGGGACAGTGTGTGTGTATGAGAGAGGGTCTGTGTGTGTGTATGAGAGAGGGTCGGTGTGTGTGTGTATGAGAAAGGGTCGGTGTGTGTGTTTATGAGAGAGGGTCTGTGTGTGTGTGTATGAGAGAGGGTCTGTGTGTGTGTGTGAGAGAGGGTCGGTGTGTGTGTGTATGAGAGAGGGTCTGTGTGTGTGTGTATGAGAGAGGGTCTGTGTGTGTGTGTATGAGAGAGGGTCTGTGTGTGTGTGTGAGAGAGGAATTGTGTGTGTGTATGAGAGAGGGATTGTGTGTGTGTATGAGAGAGGGGGTGTGTGTGTGTGTATGAGAGAGGGGGTGTGTGTGTGTATGAGAGAGGGGGTGTGTGTGTGTATGAGAGAGGGGGGGTGTGTGTGTATGAGAGAGGGGGGGTGTGTGTGTATGAGAGAGGGTGTGTGTGTGTGTATGAGAGAGGGGGTGTGTGTGTGTATGAGAGAGGGGGGGTGTGTGTGTATGAGAGAGGGTGTGTGTGTGTGTGTATGAGAGAGGGTGTGTGTGTGTGTGTGTGTATGAGAGAGGGTGTGTGTGTGTATGAGAGAGGGGGGGTGTGTGTGTATGAGAGAGGGTCTGTGTGTGTGTGTGTGTATGAGAGAGGGTGTGTGTGTGTGTGTGTGTATGAGAGAGAGGGTGTGTGTGTGTGTGTGTATGAGAGAGGGTCTGTGTGTGTGTGTATGAGAGAGGGTCTGTGTGTGTGTGTGTGTGTGTGT
This sequence comes from Chiloscyllium punctatum, assembly GCF_047496795.1. NCBI lineage: Eukaryota > Metazoa > Chordata > Chondrichthyes > Orectolobiformes > Hemiscylliidae > Chiloscyllium > Chiloscyllium punctatum. The sequence continues at coordinate 4,060,295 of NC_092766.1, forward strand.
GTGTATGAGAGAGGGTCTGTGTGTGTGTGTATGAGAGAGGGTCTGTGTGTGTGTATGAGAGAGGGTCTGTGTGTGTGTATGAGAGAGGGTCTGTGTGTGTGTGTATGAGAGAGGGTCTGTGTGTGTGGGTCTGTTGGAGTGTGTGTGTGTATGTGAGAGTGAGTGTGTGTGTGTGTATGTGAGAGAGTGAGTCTGTGTGTATGTGAGAGAGGGAGAGTGTAAGTATGAGACTGTTGGAGTGTGTGTGTATGAGAGAGGGTCTGTGTGTGTATGAGAGAGGGTCTGTATGTGTGTAGGTATGTTGGAGTGTTTGTTTGTGTATGAGAGAGGGTCTGTGTGTGTGGGTCTGTTGGTGTGAGTGTGTGTGCGTATGAGAGAGGGTCTGTGTGTGTGTGTATGAGAGAGGGTCTGTGTGTGTGTGTGTATGAGAGAGGGTCTGTGTGTGTGTGTATGACAGAGGGTCTGTGTGTGTGGGTCTGTTGGAGTGTGTGTGTATGAGAGAGGGTCTGTGTGTGTGTGGGTCTGTTGGAGTGTGTGTGTGTATGAGAGAGGGTCTGTGTGTGGGGGGGTCTGTTGGAGTGTGTGTGTATGAGAGAGGGTCTGTGTGTGTGCGTCTGTTGGAGTGTGTGTGTATGAGAGAGGGTCTGTGTGTGTGCGTCTGTTGGAGTGTGTGTGTGTATGAGAGAGGGTCTGTGTGTGTGCGTCTGTTGGAGTGTGTGTGTGAGAGAGGGTCTGTGTGTGTGGGTCTGTTGGAGTGTGTGTGTGTATGAGAGAGGGTCTGTGTGTGGGGGGGTCTGTTGGAGTGTGTGTGTATGAGAGAGGGTCTGTGTGTGTGCGTCTGTTGGAGTGTGTGTGTGTATGAGAGAGGGTCTGTGTGTGTGCGTCTGTTGGAGTGTGTGTGTGAGAGAGGGTCTGTGTGTGTGGGTCTGTTGGAGTGTGTGTGTATGAGAGAGGGTCTGTGTGTGTGCGTCTGTTGGAGTGGGTGTGTGTATGAGAGAGGGTCTGTGTGTGTGCGTCTGTTGGAGTGTGTGTGTGAGAGAGGGTCTGTGTGTGTGGGTCTGTTGGAGTGTGTGTGTATGAGAGAGGGTCTGTGTGTGTGTGTATGAGAGAGGGTCTGTGTGTGTGTGTATGAGGGAGGGTTTGTGTGTGTGTATGAGAGAGGGTCTGTGTGTGTGTATATGAGAGAGGGTCTGTGTGTGTGTGTATGAGAGAGGGTCTGTGTGTGTGTGTGTATGAGAGAGGGTCTGTGTGTGTGTGTATGAGAGAGGCTCTGTGTGTGTGTGTATGAGAGAGGGTCTGTGTGTGTGTGTATGAGAGAGGGTCTGTGTGTGTGTGTATGAGAGAGAGGGACAGTGTGTGTGTGTATGAGAGAGAGTCTGTGTGTGTGTGAGAGAGAGGGTCTGTGTGTGTGTGTATGAGAGAGTGTCTGTGTGTGTGTGAGAGAGGGTCTGTGTGTGTGTGTGTGTGTATGAGAGAGGGTCTGTGTGTGTGTATGAGAGAGGGTCTGTGTGTGTGTGTGTATGAGAGAGGGTCTGTGTGTGTGTGTATGAGGGAGGGTCTGTGTGTGTGTATGAGAGAGGGTCTGTGTGTGTGTATATGAGAGAGGGTCTGTGTGTGTGTGTATGAGAGAGGGTCTGTGCGTGTGTGTGTATGAGAGAGGGTCTGTGTGTGTGTGTATGAGAGAGGCTCTGTGTGTGTGTGTATGAGAGAGGGTCTGTGTGTGTGTGTATGAGAGAGGGTCTGTGTGTGTGTGTATGAGAGGGAGGGACAGTGTGTGTGTGTATGACAGAGGGTCTGTGTGTGTGTGAGAGAGAGGGTCTGTGTGTGTGTGTATGAGAGAGGGTCTGTGTGTGTGTATGAGAGAGGGTCTGTGTGTGTGTGTGTATGAGAGAGGGTCTGTGTGTGTGTGTGTATGAGAGAGAGGGACAGTGTGTGTGTGTGTGTGTGAGAGAGGGACAGTGTGTGTGTGTGTATGAGAGAGGGTCTGTGTGTGTGTGTATGAGAGAGGGTCTGTGTGTGTGTGTATGAGAGAGAGGGACAGTGTGTGTGTGTGTGTGAGAGAGGGACAGTGTGTGTGTGTGTATGAGAGAGGGTCTGTGTGTGTGTGTATGAGAGAGGGTCTGTGTGTGTGTGTATGAGAGAGAGGGACAGTGTGTGTGTGTGTGTGAGAGAGGGACAGTGTGTGTGTGTGTATGAGAGAGGGTCTGTGTGTGTGTGTATGAGAGAGGGTCTGTGTGTGTGTGTATGAGAGAGGCTCTGTGTGTGTGTATATGAGAGAGGGTCTGTGTGTGTGTGTATGAGAGGGTGTGTGTGTGTGTGTGTGTATGAGAGAGGGTCTGTGTGTGTGTGTATGAGAGAGAGGGACAGTGTGTGTGAGAGGGACAGTGTGTGTGTGTGTATGAGAGAGGGTCTGTGTGTGTGTGTATGAGAGAGGGTCTGTGTGTGTGTGTATGAGAGAGGGTCTGTGTGTGTGTGTATGAGAGAGGGTCTGTGTGTGTGTGTGTATGAGAGAGGGTCTGTGTGTGTGTGTATGAGAGAGGGTCTGTGTGTGTGTGTGTATGAGAGAGAGGAACAGTGTGTGTGTGTGTGTGTGAGGGACAGTGTGTGTGTGTGTATGAGAGAGGGTCTGTGTGTGTGTGTATGAGAGAGGGTCTGTGTGTGTGTGTATGAGAGAGGGTCTGTGTGTGTGTATGAGAGAGGGTCTGTGTGTGTGTGTATGAGAGAGGGTCGGTGTCTGTGTGTGTATGAGAGAGTGTGTGTGTGTGTATGAGAGAGGGTCTGTGTGTGTGTGTGTATGAGAGAGGGTCTGTGTGTGTGTGTGTATGAGAGAGGGGGTGTGTGTGTGTGTGTGTGAGAGAGGGTCTGTGTGTGTGTGAGAGAGAGGGTCTGTGTGTGTGTGTATGAGAGAGGGTCTGTGTGTGTGTGTATGAGAGAGGGTCCGTGTGTGTGTGTATGAGAGAGGGTCCGTGTGTGTGCGTATGAGAGAGGGTCCGTGTGTGTGTGTATGAGAGAGGGTCTGTGTGTGTGTGTATGAGAGAGGGTCCGTGTGTGTGCGTATGAGAGAGGGTCCGTGTGTGTGTGGGCCCGTTGGACGTGTGTGTGTATGAGAGAGGGTCTGTGTGTGTGTGTATGAGAGAGTGTGTGTGTGTGTGTATGAGAGAGGGTCTGTGTGTGTGTGTATGAGAGAGGGTCTGTGTGTGTGTGTATGAGAGAGGGTCTGTGTGTGTGTACGAGAGAGGGTCTGTGTGTGTGTGTATGAGAGAGGGTCTGTGTGTGTGTACGAGAGAGGGTCTGTGTGTGTGTGTATGAGAGAGGGTCTGTGTGTGTGTATGAGAGAGGCTCTGTGTGTGTGTGTATGAGAGAGGGTCTGTGTGTGTGTGTATGAGAGAGGGTCGGTGTCTGTGTGTGTATGAGAGAGTGTGTGTGTGTGTATGAGAGAGGGTCTGTGTGTGTGTGTGTATGAGAGAGGGTCTGTGTGTGTGTGTGTGTATGAGAGAGGGGGTGTGTGTGTGTGTGTGTGAGAGAGGGTCTGTGTGTGTGTGAGAGAGAGGGTCTGTGTGTGTGTGTATGAGAGAGGGTCTGTGTGTGTGTGTATGAGAGAGGGTCCGTGTGTGTGTGTATGAGAGAGGGTCTGTGTGTGTGTGTATGAGAGAGGGTCTGTGTGTGTGTGTGTATGAGAGAGGGTCTGTGTGTGTGTGTATGAGGGAGGGTCTGTGTGTGTGTATGAGAGAGGGTCTGTGTGTGTGTATATGAGAGAGGGTCTGTGTGTGTGTGTATGAGAGAGGGTCTGTGCGTGTGTGTGTATGAGAGAGGGTCTGTGTGTGTGTGTATGAGAGAGGCTCTGTGTGTGTGTGTATGAGAGAGGGTCTGTGTGTGTGTGTATGAGAGAGGGTCTGTGTGTGTGTGTATGAGAGAGAGGGACAGTGTGTGTGTGTATGACAGAGGGTCTGTGTGTGTGTGAGAGAGAGGGTCTGTGTGTGTGTGTATGAGAGAGGGTCTGTGTGTGTGTGAGAGAGGGTCTGTGTGTGTGTGTGTGTATGAGAGAGGGTCTGTGTGTGTGTGTATGAGAGAGGGTCTGTGTGTGTGTGTGTATGAGAGAGGGTCTGTGTGTGTGTGTATGAGAGAGAGGGACAGTGTGTGTGTGTGTGTGTGAGAGAGGGACAGTGTGTGTGTGTGTATGAGAGAGGGTCTGTGTGTGTGTGTATGAGAGAGGGTCTGTGTGTGTGTGTATGAGAGAGAGGGACAGTGTGTGTGTGTGTGTGAGAGAGGGACAGTGTGTGTGTGTGTATGAGAGAGGGTCTGTGTGTGTGTGTATGAGAGAGGGTCTGTGTGTGTGTGTATGAGAGAGGCTCTGTGTGTGTGTATATGAGAGAGGGTCTGTGTGTGTGTGTATGAGAGAGGGTGTGTGTGTGTGTGTGTGTGTATGAGAGAGGGTCTGTGTGTGTGTGTATGAGAGAGAGGGACAGTGTGTGTGTATGTGTGTGAGAGGGACAGTGTGTGTGTGTGTATGAGAGAGGGTCTGTGTGTGTGTATGAGAGAGGGTCTGTGTGTGTGTGTATGAGAGAGGGTCTGTGTGTGTGTGTATGAGAGAGGGTCTGTGTGTGTGTGTGTATGAGAGAGGGTCTGTGTGTGTGTGTATGAGAAAGGGTCGGTGAGTGTGTTTATGAGAGAGTGTCTGTGTGTGTGTGTATGAGAGAGGGTCTGTGTGTGTGTGTGAGAGAGGGTCGGTGTGTGTGTGTATGAGAGAGGGTCTGTGTGTGTGTGTATGAGAGAGGGTCTGTGTGTGTGTGTATGAGAGAGGGTCTGTGTGTGTGTGTATGAGAGAGGGTCTGTGTGTGTGTGTATGAGAGAGGGTCTGTGTGTGTGTGTATGAGAAAGGGTCGGTGAGTGTGTTTATGAGAGAGTGTCTGTGTGTGTGTGTATGAGAGAGTGTCTGTGTGTGTGTGTGAGAGAGGGTCGGTGTGTGTGTGTATGAGAGAGGGTCTGTGTGTGTGTGTATGAGAGAGGGTCTGTGTGTGTGTGTATGAGAGAGGGTCTGTGTGTGTGTGTATGAGAGAGGGTCTGTGTGTGTGTGTATGAGAGAGGGTCTGTGTGTGTGTGTGAGAGAGAGGGACAGTGTGTGTGAGAGAGAGAGAGGGACAGTGTGCGTGTGTGAGAGAGAGAGAGGGACAGTGTGTGTGTGTATGAGAGAGAGGGACAGTGTGTGTGTGTGAGAGAGAGAGGGACAGTGTGCGTGAGAGAGAGAGAGGGACAGTGTGTGTGTGAGAGAGAGGGACAGTGTGTGTGTGTGTGAGAGAGAGGGACAGTGTGTGTGTGAGAGAGAGGGACAGTGTGTGTGTGAGAGAGAGGGACAGTGTGTGTGTGTGTATGAGAGAGGGTGTGTGTGTGTGTGTGTGTGAGAGAGGAATTGTGTGTGTGTATGAGAGAGGGATTGTGTGTGTGTATGAGAGAGGGGGTGTGTGTGTGTATGAGAGAGGGATTGTGTGTGTGTATGAGAGAGGGGGTGTGTGTGTGTATGAGAGAGGGGGTGTGTGTGTGTATGAGAGAGGGTGTGTGTGTGTGTGTATGAGAGAGGGTGTGTGTGTGTGTGTGTATGAGAGAGAGGGTGTGTGTGTGTGTGTATGAGAGAGGGTGTGTGTGTGTGTGTGTATGTGAGAGTGAGTGTGTGTGTGTGTGTATGTGAGAGAGTGAGTCTGTGTGTATGTGAGAGAGGGAGAGTGTAAGTATGAGACTGTTGGAGTGTGTGTATGAGAGAGGGTCTGTGTGTGTATGAGAGAGGGTCTGTATGTGTGTAGGTATGTTGGAGTGTTTGTTTGTGTATGAGAGAGGGTCTGTGTGTGTGGGTCTGTTGGTGTGAGTGTGTGCGTGTATGAGAGAGGGTCTGTGTGTGTGTGTATGAGAGAGGGTCTGTGTGTGTGTGTATGAGAGAGGGTCTGTGTGTGTGTGTATGAGAGAGGGTCTGTGTGTGTGCGTCTGTTGGAGTGTGTGTGTATGAGAGAGGGTCTGTGTGTGTGCGTCTGTTGGAGTGTGTGTGTGTATGAGAGAGGGTCTGTGTGTGTGCGTCTGTTGGAGTGTGTGTGTGAGAGAGGGTCTGTGTGTGTGGGTCTGTTGGAGTGTGTGTGTATGAGAGAGGGTCTGTGTGTGTGCGTCTGTTGGAGTGGGTGTGTGTATGAGAGAGGGTCTGTGTGTGTGCGTCTGTTGGAGTGTGTGTGTGAGAGAGGGTCTGTGTGTGTGGGTCTGTTGGAGTGTGTGTGTATGAGAGAGGGTCTGTGTGTGTGTGTATGAGAGAGGGTCTGTGTGTGTGTGTATGAGGGAGGGTTTGTGTGTGTGTATGAGAGAGGGTCTGTGTGTGTGTATATGAGAGAGGGTCTGTGTGTGTGTGTATGAGAGAGGGTCTGTGTGTGTGTGTGTATGAGAGAGGGTCTGTGTGTGTGTGTATGAGAGAGGCTCTGTGTGTGTGTGTATGAGAGAGGGTCTGTGTGTGTGTGTATGAGAGAGGGTCTGTGTGTGTGTGTATGAGAGAGAGGGACAGTGTGTGTGTGTATGAGAGAGGGTCTGTGTGTGTGTGAGAGAGAGGGTCTGTGTGTGTGTGTATGAGAGAGTGTCTGTGTGTGTGAGAGAGGGTCTGTGTGTGTGTGTATGAGAGAGGGTCTGTGTGTGTGTGTGTATGAGAGAGAGGAACAGTGTGTGTGTGTGTGTGTGAGAGGGACAGTGTGTGTGTGTGTATGAGAGAGGGTCTGTGTGTGTGTGTATGAGAGAGGGTCTGTGTGTGTGTGTATGAGAGAGGGTCTGTGTGTGTGTGTATGAGAGAGGGTCTGTGTGTGTGTGAGAGAGAGGGTCTGTGTGTGTGTGTATGAGAGAGTGTCTGTGTGTGTGTGAGAGAGGGTCTGTGTGTGTGTGTATGAGAGAGGGTCTGTGTGTGTGTGTGTATGAGAGAGAGGAACAGTGTGTGTGTGTGTGTGTGAGAGGGACAGTGTGTGTGTGTGTATGAGAGAGGGTCTGTGTGTGTGTGTATGAGAGAGGGTCTGTGTGTGTGTGTATGAGAGAGGGTCTGTGTGTGTGTCTGAGAGAGGGTCTGTGTGTGTGTGTATGAGAGAGGGTCGGTGTCTGTGTGTGTATGAGAGAGTGTGTGTGTGTGTATGAGAGAGGGTCTGTGTGTGTGTGTGTATGAGAGAGGGTCTGTGTGTGTGTGTGTATGAGAGAGGGGGTGTGTGTGTGTGTATGAGAGAGAGGGACAGTGTGTGTGTGTGTGTATGAGAGAGGGTCTGTGTGTGTGTGTGTATGAGAGAGGGTCTGTGTGTGTGTGTATGAGAGAGAGGGACAGTGTGTGTGTGTGTGTGAGAGAGGGACAGTGTGTGTGTGTGTATGAGAGAGGGTCTGTGTGTGTGTGAGAGAGAGGGTCTGTGTGTGTGTGTATGAGAGAGGGTCTGTGTGTGTGTGTATGAGAGAGGGTCCGTGTGTGTGTGTATGAGAGAGGGTCCGTGTGTGTGTGTGTGTGTATGAGAGAGGGTCTGTGTGTGTGTGTATGAGAGAGGGTGTGTGTGTGTGTGTGTGTATGAGAGAGGGTCTGTGTGTGTGTGTATGAGAGAGAGGGACAGTGTGTGTGTGTGTGTGTGTGAGAGGGACAGTGTGTGTGTGTGTATGAGAGAGGGTCTGTGTGTGTGTGTATGAGAGAGGGTCTGTGTGTGTGTGTATGAGAGAGGGTCTGTGTGTGTGTGTATGAGAGAGGGTCTGTGTGTGTGTGTGTATGAGAGAGGGTCTGTGTGTGTGTGTATGAGAGAGGGTCTGTGTGTGTGTGTGTATGAGAGAGAGGAACAGTGTGTGTGTGTGTGTGTGAGAGGGACAGTGTGTGTGTGTGTATGAGAGAGGGTCTGTGTGTGTGTGTATGAGAGAGGGTCTGTGTGTGTGTGTATGAGAGAGGGTCTGTGTGTGTGTATGAGAGAGGGTCTGTGTGTGTGTGTATGAGAGAGGGTCGGTGTCTGTGTGTGTATGAGAGAGTGTGTGTGTGTGTATGAGAGAGGGTCTGTGTGTGTGTGTGTATGAGAGAGGGTCTGTGTGTGTGTGTGTATGAGAGAGGGGGTGTGTGTGTGTGTGTGTGAGAGAGGGTCTGTGTGTGTGTGAGAGAGAGGGTCTGTGTGTGTGTGTATGAGAGAGGGTCTGTGTGTGTGTGTATGAGAGAGGGTCCGTGTGTGTGTGTATGAGAGAGGGTCCGTGTGTGTGCGTATGAGAGAGGGTCCGTGTGTGTGTGTATGAGAGAGGGTCTGTGTGTGTGTGTATGAGAGACGGTCCGTGTGTGTGCGTATGAGAGAGGGTCCGTGTGTGTGTGGGCCCGTTGGACGTGTGTGTGTATGAGAGAGGGTCTGTGTGTGTGTGTATGAGAGAGTGTGTGTGTGTGTGTATGAGAGAGGGTCTGTGTGTGTGTGTATGAGAGAGGGTCTGTGTGTGTGTGTATGAGAGAGGGTCTGTGTGTGTGTGTATGAGAGAGGGTCTGTGTGTGTGTACGAGAGAGGGTCTGTGTGTGTGTGTATGAGAGAGGGTCTGTGTGTGTGTGTATGAGAGAGGGTCCGTGTGTGTGCGTATGAGAGAGGGTCCGTGTGTGTGTGGGCCCGTTGGACGTGTGTGTGTATGAGAGAGGGTCTGTGTGTGTGTGTATGAGAGAGTGTGTGTGTGTGTGTATGAGAGAGGGTCTGTGTGTGTGTGTATGAGAGAGGGTCTGTGTGTGTGTGTATGAGAGAGGGTCTGTGTGTGTGTACGAGAGAGGGTCTGTGTGTGTGTGTATGAGAGAGGGTCTGTGTGTGTGTACGAGAGAGGGTCTGTGTGTGTGTGTATGAGAGAGGGTCTGTGTGTGTGTATGAGAGAGGCTCTGTGTGTGTGTGTATGAGAGAGGGTCTGTGTGTGTGTGTATGAGAGAGGGTCGGTGTCTGTGTGTGTATGAGAGAGTGTGTGTGTGTGTATGAGAGAGGGTCTGTGTGTGTGTGTGTATGAGAGAGGGTCTGTGTGTGTGTGTGTGTATGAGAGAGGGGGTGTGTGTGTGTGTGTGTGAGAGAGGGTCTGTGTGTGTGTGAGAGAGAGGGTCTGTGTGTGTGTGTATGAGAGAGGGTCTGTGTGTGTGTGTATGAGAGAGGGTCCGTGTGTGTGTGTATGAGAGAGGGTCTGTGTGTGTGTGTATGAGAGAGGGTCTGTGTGTGTGTGTGTATGAGAGAGGGTCTGTGTGTGTGTGTATGAGGGAGGGTCTGTGTGTGTGTATGAGAGAGGGTCTGTGTGTGTGTATATGAGAGAGGGTCTGTGTGTGTGTGTATGAGAGAGGGTCTGTGCGTGTGTGTGTATGAGAGAGGGTCTGTGTGTGTGTGTATGAGAGAGGCTCTGTGTGTGTGTGTATGAGAGAGGGTCTGTGTGTGTGTGTATGAGAGAGGGTCTGTGTGTGTGTGTATGAGAGAGAGGGACAGTGTGTGTGTGTATGACAGAGGGTCTGTGTGTGTGTGAGAGAGAGGGTCTGTGTGTGTGTGTATGAGAGAGGGTCTGTGTGTGTGTGAGAGAGGGTCTGTGTGTGTGTGTGTGTATGAGAGAGGGTCTGTGTGTGTGTGTATGAGAGAGGGTCTGTGTGTGTGTGTGTATGAGAGAGGGTCTGTGTGTGTGTGTATGACAGAGGGTCTGTGTGTGTGCGTCTGTTGGAGTGTGTGTGTATGAGAGAGGGTCTGTGTGTGTGCGTCTGTTGGAGTGTGTGTGTGTATGAGAGAGGGTCTGTGTGTGTGCGTCTGTTGGAGTGTGTGTGTGAGAGAGGGTCTGTGTGTGTGGGTCTGTTGGAGTGTGTGTGTATGAGAGAGGGTCTGTGTGTGTGTGGGTCTGTTGGAGTGTGTGTGTGTATGAGAGAGGGTCTGTGTGTGGGGGGGTCTGTTGGAGTGTGTGTGTATGAGAGAGGGTCTGTGTGTGTGCGTCTGTTGGAGTGTGTGTGTATGAGAGAGGGTCTGTGTGTGTGCGTCTGTTGGAGTGTGTGTGTGTATGAGAGAGGGTCTGTGTGTGTGCGTCTGTTGGAGTGTGTGTGTGAGAGAGGGTCTGTGTGTGTGGGTCTGTTGGAGTGTGTGTGTATGAGAGAGGGTCTGTGTGTGTGTGGGTCTGTTGGAGTGTGTGTGTGTATGAGAGAGGGTCTGTGTGTGGGGGGGTCTGTTGGAGTGTGTGTGTATGAGAGAGGGTCTGTGTGTGTGCGTCTGTTGGAGTGTGTGTGTATGAGAGAGGGTCTGTGTGTGTGCGTCTGTTGGAGTGTGTGTGTGTATGAGAGAGGGTCTGTGTGTGTGCGTCTGTTGGAGTGTGTGTGTGAGAGAGGGTCTGTGTGTGTGGGTCTGTTGGAGTGTGTGTGTATGAGAGAGGGTCTGTGTGTGTGTGGGTCTGTTGGAGTGTGTGTGTGTATGAGTGAGGGTCTGTGTGTGGGGGGGTCTGTTGGAGTGTGTGTGTATGAGAGAGGGTCTGTGTGTGTGCGTCTGTTGGAGTGTGTGTGTATGAGAGAGGGTCTGTGTGTGTGCGTCTGTTGGAGTGTGTGTGTGTATGAGAGAGGGTCTGTGTGTGTGCGTCTGTTGGAGTGTGTGTGTGAGAGAGGGTCTGTGTGTGTGGGTCTGTTGGAGTGTGTGTGTATGAGAGAGGGTCTGTGTGTGTGTGGGTCTGTTGGAGTGTGTGTGTGTATGAGAGAGGGTCTGTGTGTGGGGGGGTCTGTTGGAGTGTGTGTGTATGAGAGAGGGTCTGTGTGTGTGCGTCTGTTGGAGTGTGTGTGTATGAGAGAGGGTCTGTGTGTGTGCGTCTGTTGGAGTGTGTGTGTGTATGAGAGAGGGTCTGTGTGTGTGCGTCTGTTGGAGTGTGTGTGTGAGAGAGGGTCTGTGTGTGTGGGTCTGTTGGAGTGTGTGTGTATGAGAGAGGGTCTGTGTGTGTGCGTCTGTTGGAGTGGGTGTGTGTATGAGAGAGGGTCTGTGTGTGTGCGTCTGTTGGAGTGTGTGTGTGAGAGAGGGTCTGTGTGTGTGGGTCTGTTGGAGTGTGTGTGTATGAGAGAGGGTCTGTGTGTGTGTGTATGAGAGAGGGTCTGTGTGTGTGTGTATGAGAGAGGGTCTGTGTGTGTGTATGAGAGAGGGTCTGTGTGTGTGTGTATGAGAGAGGGTCGGTGTCTGTGTGTGTATGAGAGAGTGTGTGTGTGTGTATGAGAGAGGGTCTGTGTGTGTGTGTATGAGAGAGGGTCTGTGTGTGTGTGTGTATGAGAGAGGGTCTGTGTGTGTGTGTGTGTGTGTGTATGAGAGAGGGGGTGTGTGTGTGTTTGTGTGAGAGAGGGTCTGTGTGTGTGTGAGAGAGAGGGTCTGTGTGTGTGTGTATGAGAGAGGGTCTGTGTGTGTGTGTATGAGAGAGGGTCCGTGTGTGTGTGTATGAGAGAGGGTCCGTGTGTGTGCGTATGAGAGAGGGTCCGTGTGTGTGTGTATGAGAGAGGGTCTGTGTGTGTGTGTATGAGAGAGGGTCCGTGTGTGTGCGTATGAGAGAGGGTCCGTGTGTGTGTGGGCCCGTTGGACGTGTGTGTGTATGAGAGAGGGTCTGTGTGTGTGTGTATGAGAGAGTGTGTGTGTGTGTGTATGAGAGAGGGTCTGTGTGTGTGTGTATGAGAGAGGGTCTGTGTGTGTGTGTATGAGAGAGGGTCTGTGTGTGTGTACGAGAGAGGGTCTGTGTGTGTGTGTATGAGAGAGGGTCTGTGTGTGTGTACGAGAGAGGGTCTGTGTGTGTGTGTATGAGAGAGGGTCTGTGTGTGTGTATGAGAGAGGCTCTGTGTGTGTGTGTATGAGAGAGGGTCTGTGTGTGTGTGTATGAGAGAGGGTCGGTGTCTGTGTGTGTATGAGAGAGTGTGTGTGTGTGTATGAGAGAGGGTCTGTGTGTGTGTGTGTATGAGAGAGGGTCTGTGTGTGTGTGTGTGTGTGTATGAGAGAGGGGGTGTGTGTGTGTTTGTGTGAGAGAGGGTCTGTGTGTGTGTGAGAGAGAGGGTCTGTGTGTGTGTGTATGAGAGAGGGTCTGTGTGTGTGTGTATGAGAGAGGGTCCGTGTGTGTGTGTATGAGAGAGGGTCCGTGTGTGTGCGTATGAGAGAGGGTCCGTGTGTGTGTGTATGAGAGAGGGTCTGTGTGTGTGTGTATGAGAGAGGGTCCGTGTGTGTGCGTATGAGAGAGGGTCCGTGTGTGTGTGGGCCCGTTGGACGTGTGTGTGTATGAGAGAGGGTCTGTGTGTGTGTGTATGAGAGAGTGTGTGTGTGTGTGTATGAGAGAGGGTCTGTGTGTGTGTGTATGAGAGAGGGTCTGTGTGTGTGTACGAGAGAGGGACAGTGTGTGTGTGTATGAGAGAGGGACAGTGTGTGTGTGTATGAGAGAGGGTCTGTGTGTGTGTGTGTATGAGAGAGGGTCTGTGTGTGTGTATGAGAGAGGCTCTGTGTGTGTGTGTATGAGAGAGGGTCTGTGTGTGTGTGTATGAGAGAGGGTCGGTGTCTGTGTGTGTATGAGAGAGTGTGTGTGTGTGTATGAGAGAGGGTCTGTGTGTGTGTGTATGAGAGAGGGTCTGTGTGTGTGTGTGTGTATGAGAGAGGGGGTGTGTGTGTGTGTGTGTGAGAGAGGGTCTGTGTGTGTGTGAGAGAGAGGGTCCGTGTGTGTGTGTATGAGAGAGGGTCCGTGTGTGTGCGTATGAGAGAGGGTCCGTGTGTGTGCGTATGAGAGAGGGTCCGTGTGTGTGTGGGCCCGTTGGACGTGTGTGTGTATGAGAGAGGGTCTGTATGTGTGTGTATGAGAGAGTGTGTGTGTGTGTGTATGAGAGAGGGTCTGTGTGTGTGTGTATGAGAGAGGGTCTGTGTGTGTGTACGAGAGAGGGACAGTGTGTGTGTGTATGAGAGAGGGACAGTGTGTGTGTGTATGAGAGAGGGTCTGTGTGTGTGTGTGTATGAGAGAGGGTCTGTGTGTGTGTATGAGAGAGGCTCTGTGTGTGTGTGTATGAGAGAGGGTCTGTGTGTGTGTGTATGAGAGAGGGTCGGTGTCTGTGTGTGTATGAGAGAGTGTGTGTGTGTGTATGAGAGAGGGTCTGTGTGTGTGTGTATGAGAGAGGGTCTGTGTGTGTGTGTGTGTATGAGAGAGGGGGTGTGTGTGTGTGTGTGTGAGAGAGGGTCTGTGTGTGTGTGAGAGAGAGGGTCCGTGTGTGTGTGTATGAGAGAGGGTCCGTGTGTGTGCGTATGAGAGAGGGTCCGTGTGTGTGTGTATGAGAGAGGGTCTGTGTGTGTGTGTATGAGAGAGGGTCCGTGTGTGTGCGTATGAGAGAGGGTCCGTGTGTGTGTGGGCCCGTTGGACGTGTGTGTGTATGAGAGAGGGTCTGTGTGTGTGTGTATGAGAGAGTGTGTGTGTGTGTGTATGAGAGAGGGTCTGTGTGTGTGTGTATGAGAGAGGGACAGTGTGTGTGTATGAGAGAGGGACAGTGTGTGTGTATGAGAGAGGGACAGTGTGTGTGTGTATGAGAGAGGGACAGTGTGTGTGTGTATGAGAGAGGGTCTGTGTGTGTGTGTGTATGAGAGAGGGTCTGTGTGTGTGTGAGAGAGAGGGTCTGTGTGTGTGTGTGTATGAGGGAGGGACTGTGTGTGTGTGTGAGAGAGGGTCTGTGTGTGTGTATGAGAGAGGGTCTGTGTGTGTGTGTATGAGAGAGGGTCTGTGTGTGTGTATGAGAGAGGGTCTGTGTGTGTGTGTATGAGAGAGGGTCTGTGTGTGTGTGTATGAGAGAGGGTCTGTGTGTGTGTGTATGAGAGAGGGTCTGTGTGTGTGTGTGAGAGAGGGTCTGTGTGTGTGTATGAGAGAGGGTCTGTGTGTGTGTGTATGAGAGAGGGTCTGTGTGTGCGTCTGTTGGGGTGTTTATGTGTGAGCGAGGGTGTGTGTGGGTGTGTCTGTGTGTGTTTGTGTGTAAGCGAATGCACGTGGTTGCAGTTGTGTGAGAGAATGTGCGTAGTGCAGTGGGGTCACCTGAATGTGGAATCTACCCAATGCCCTGGTTGAGGCCATCCTGACAGACCGATCTGTGAATGATCAGGGACCAAAGGCATTCAAGACCCTTGGAAAATAGGCTCTGGGTTTGGATAGAGGATCTAGATCAGCGCAGGGCTTGGAGGGGCCGAAGGGCCTGTTCACGTGCTGGAACGTTCTTTGCTCGGACGTTTTCAGGCGTTTCGTCACCACACTGGGTCAAATCATCAGTGAGCCTCTGGACGACGCACTGGGGGTGTGGCCCGTTTTCAGTTCTTGGGTTTGGCTTTCCTCAGGGTCGGTGACGTCATTTCCTGCGGCGACGCCCGTTCCCATGGCAACGTCATTTCCGGTTCTTTTCCCTCAGGGGATGGTAAAACGGGATCCAAGTCGATGTCATCGAGTCCGAGAGATGCCCAGCACGGAAACAGACCCTTCGGCCCAACCCATCCCTGCCGACCAGATATCCCAACCCCAATCTAGTCCCACCTACCAGCACCCGGTCCATACCCCTCCAAACCCTTATTCATATACCCATCCAAATGCCTCTTAAATGTTGCAATTGTACCAGCCTCCACCACATCCTCTGGCAGCTCATTCCATACACGTACCACCCTCTGCGTGAAAAAGTTGCCTTTTAGGTCCCTTTCCCCTCTCACCCTAAACCTATGCTCCTCTAGCTCTGGACTCTCCCACCTCAGGGAAAAGACTTTGTCTATTTACCCCTATCCATGCCCCCTCATAATTTTTTTTGAGGAAGTAACAAAGAAGATTGATGAGGGCAGAGCAGTAGATGTGATCTATGTAGACTTCAATAAGGCGTTCGACAAGGTTCCCCATGGGAGACTGATTAGCAAGGTTAGATCTCATGGAATACAGGGAGAACTAGCCATTTGGATACAGAACTGGCTCAAAGGTAGAAGACAGAGGGTGGTGGTGGAGGGTTGTTTTTCAGACTGGAGGCCTGTGACCAGTGGAGTGTCACAAGGATCGGTGATGGGCACTCTACTTTTTGTCATTTACATCAATGACTTGGATGCGAGCATAAGAGGTACAGTTAGTAAGTTTGCAGATGACCCCAAAATTGGAGGTGTAGTGGACAGCGAAGAGGGTTACCTCAGATTACAACAGGATCTTGATCAGATGGGCCAATGGGCTGAGAAGTGGCAGATGGAGTTTAATTCAGATAAATGTGAGGTGCTGCATTTTGGGAAAGAAAACCTTAGCAGGACTTATACACTTAAGGGTAAGGTCCTGGGGAGTGTTATTGAACAAAGAGACCTTGGAGTGCAGGTCCATAGCCCCTTGAAAGTGGAGTCGCAGGTCGATAGGATAGTGAAGGAGGTGTTTGGGATGCTCTCCTTTATTGGTCAGAGTATTGAGTACAGGAATTGGGAGGTCAGGTTGGGGCTGTACAGGACAGATGGGTTTGTTGATAAGAGTTCCAGTTGGAATGCTATGCTTCTAGGAATTCTCGTGCGTGTCTCTGTTTGGCTTGTCCTGGGATGGATGTGTTGTCCCAGTCGAAGTGGTGTCCTTCCTCATCTGTACGTGATGATACTAGTGAGAGAGGGTCATGTCGTTTTGTGGCTAGTTAGTGTTCGTGTATCCTGGTGGCTAGTTTTCTGCCTGTTTGTCCAATGTAGTGTTTGTAACAGTCCTTGCACGATATTTTATAAATGACATTAGTTTTGCTTGTTGTCTGTATTGGGGCCTTTCACCTTCATTAGCTGCTGGTTTGGTGGGCTCGCGGGCTACCCCGTCCAATCACGGCGAGTGGGCCTCCAAAATAACTGAGTAAGGACCTGCATCGTCATCGCGCGACCGAGTCCCCAGGGTTTACGAATCTGGGGGAGCGACAGGCAGTAATCGTTCCGTCCTTGGTGGCTCTCTATCAACGCAGCTACGTCCGCACCGAATCCTGTCCGCCCGACCTAACCTCGTGGCGACCTCTTCGTCTTCAGGATGCCGCTGGCCGGGTTCAGTCAGGATCTGGCGGCCATCTTGGCTCAGGACGATCCCTCTCGCTCCCCCACCCGTAACAATAGGCCGTCCTCTACCGGGATCTGGTCTCACCCGGACCGAGAAAGGTCAGGGCGGGCCTCTTGGCTTTCCCCTGTCACCACCAGGTGGTTCAGTTTGGCCAGGACCAGGTCTTTCTGCGTCCAAAGTCTGACGTCGTCAGCTGTGACTGGACGTGTGTCCTGAAAACTTAAAACATTCTCTCCCCGTGGCAGTACCAATGGGTGGCTCAATGTATTTACTTCTCAGCCTCCCGGACGGGTTCCCAACTTGTAATAAGACACAACCGCTCAATTCGGGCTGGGCAGCACGGCCCTGGGCCGCGTTATTGTTACAAATTTGCATCCGTAAAAGGTCGCTTGCTGACGCCAAATCTAACCGTCGAACCCTCTTTCTGAGTCTGGCCGCGTTCACCACAGAATCGTGGACGTCGAGAGTCCCCCTCTCCACTGGGCCACCGATCGGCCGAGAACGAGCAGGAGGCGACCGAGGGGAGGCGGGGAGTCAGCGCACCAGATCGCGCCAACCCCTCGGAGGACGGTCGCCGTTACCTCACTCTCTCTCTCTCTCTCTCGAAGACGATCGTTCGGCCGTTTCCAAAGCCAGAGGGGTGGTGCGTGTGTGGAATGAGCTGCCAGAGGAAGAGGGTGGAGGCCGGTACAATGACAGCATTGAAAAGGTGGATGGGGACAGGGATAGGAATGGTTTGGAGGGAGGTGGGCCAAGTGCTGGCAAGTGGGACTAGGTTGGGTCGGGATATCTGGGTCAGCACAGATGAGTTGGACCGAAGGGTCTGTTTCCGTGCTGTACATGTCTCAGACTGTATAACATTTAGTGGTGGAACAGATGCCTGAGTTTTGGTTGTTGTTGCGACAATGTTTTCCAATTTCGCCAATCAGTGTCAATTGTGCCCCGGGATACTAAAACCCAATCGCCATCCTCAGAGCACTGAGGAGATACGATGTTGGTTGGGGGGGGGTGGGAGCAGTGTATATTAAGAAAAAAAAGCAGCCATTTTGAAAGTGTAACAGAGAATAGCTGCCATCAAGAAGGTCTACTGCTCAAAATTCTCTCGACCATTTTCGGATAAAACACTCTTCACAGTGAAAGACCGAAGATGACCCAGGGAGACCTTCCTCCGAAAGGAGGAGGTTTAGATTCCCTACAGTGAGGAAACAGGCCCTTCGGCCCAACAAGTCCACACCGACCCTCCAAAGAGAAACTCACCCAGACCCATTTCCCCTCTGACTAATGCACCTAACACTATGGGTAATTTAGCACGGCCAATCCACCCTCACCTACACATCCCTGGGCACTATGGGTAATTTAGCACGGCCGATCCACCCTCACCTGCACATCCCTGGGCACTATGGGTAATTTAGCACGGCCAATCCACCCTAACCTGCACATCCCTGGGCACTATGGGTAATTTAGCACGGCCAATCCACCCTAACCTGCACATCCCTGGGCACTATGGGTAATTTAGCACGGCCAATCCACCCTAACCTGTACATCCCTAGGCACTATGGGTAATTTAGCACGGCCAATCCACCCTAACCTGTACATCCCTAGGCACTATGGGTAATTTAGCACGGCCATTCCACCCTAACCTGCACGTCCCTGGGCACTATGGGTAATTTAGCACGGCCAATCCACCCTAACCTGCACATCCCTGGGCACTATGGGTAATTTAGCACGGCCAATCCACCCTAACCTGCACATCCCTGGGCACTATGGGTAATTTAGCACGGCCAATCCACCCTAACCTGCACATCCTGGGCACTATGGGTAATTTAGCACGGCCATTCCACCCTAACCTGCACATCCCTGGGCACTATGGGTAATTTAGCACGGCCATTCCACCCTAACCTGCACACTTTTGGACTGTTGGAGGAATCCGGAGCAAACCCACGCAGACACGTTGGGGGGGGTGGGGGGGGGGGAGAGAGAGAATGTGCAAACCCCACACGGAAGGTCGCCCCCGAGGCTGGGATCGAACCCGAGCCCCTGGCGCTGTGAGGCAGCGGTGCTAACCGCCGAGGCACCGGGAGGACGCCGAAGACCGCAGCCGGTTTTGAAATGGAGCTGAAGTAATTTAAATCCGGGTTAGCAGTGGGGACGGCAGTGACTATGCACGTCAAAGAAATGGAGGGGGAGGGGGGGGTGGGGGTGGGGGTGGGGGTGGGGGTGGGGGTGGGGGTGGGGGTGGGGTGGGAGGGTGGGCTTCGAGTGGTAAACAGCTGCTGTTCGATGTTGACCTTTCGAGTTAAGGAATAGGTTGACGGTATTTTCTTCAAATCCTGGGAATTTGGGGGGTGGGGGGGTGGGGGGGTTCCTCGTGGCTTTAACAGATGAGCTTTCCTGGGGGTGGGGGGAGGCGATGGTTAAAATAATTGGAGGACGTGCCCACCGTTGTCTCGCAACAGACCCCCCTCAGGGAGGGGGGAGGTGGGGGGGGGGAGGGGGGGGGGGATAGTCCGGGATTTGGACACCAGCCGCACCAAAGGAAGGGGGGGGGGGGGGGAATGGGGAGGTGGG